>NC_133489.1:15345170-15584447 GCF_025370935.1 Choristoneura fumiferana | reverse complement strand
TTTTTATTGTAAAATTGAAATTCTACATGTCAAGATCATGTTTATAACTTTAAAAATAATTTTAATATTTTTTATTAAATAGTAAAAAATATTTTTTAAAAAGCCACAATTACGTATGTCTCACTTCTAACGCGGAGTAAAGCCAGAAGTACGCTGCTGTCCTTATTCGCCGTGCAAAAAGGAGCGACGCGGCGCGAGGAGGGGGCGCAAGCGCCGTTTCTTCTGTATTCGGCGGACAGCGCCGGAAGAGTGGCGTGCATTCGTAATGGTTATTTAATTTGTAAGATCGTCTATTTTTCGTTATTTGACAATGAAAACCATAAAACGAATCGTCGAGACTTAGATTAGTGAAAATAGTTAGAAAGGATGGCGCTGAACGAAAAAAATAAAACACCAAGTTAATTTAGCGAAACTTATTTATGAAGTTTTTGCATTATTCAGATCTATTTATTACTTATTTTAGGTTTACTTTTGTATTATATATTTTTTAAGTTTACTTATTTTATATATTTACATAGTTTAATGAAGAAATTCGTACAATTTAATGAAGTGGTTAATATTACCTAGAAATAAAGCCCGAACGGCTAGTGCGGTCTTCTATCGCGTAATAGCTCAATTTTATTTGTATAGCTAATGTGTAGCCACAATTCGGTAGTGTCTTTTTCTATGTACGAATTATGTTTTGTTGAATTATTGCTTAAATATTTGCTTTTTAAAGATATATTTGGGTGGTTTAATTACATTGCGGCTTCATGGAATGAACATAATTGCTTTTTGAATAACAATAATTATTTTGAACGTGTGATTTGCATGTCTGATTTTTGGGTTCTTATGGCACTTGAGGCCTTTTTCGCTGTATATTTTGGCATTATTATATCTATTTACCTTCTAATTTCTTGTCAGTCGGTCAATAGGCTAGAATATTATTCTCTTATGGCTTCTTATAAAATTCGGGATGGTTTCTGTGACTGTTTTTTTATTAACAATGTTTTGCCTGACAGCGGGCTTGATGTTGAAACAAACCAAATTAATTGCAGATTTTTGTCAGAGCCACACACATAAAAGAAAACAAATTGAAGAAGACCGAATTTTTAAATAAAACTCAGATGCATTAAAAAGCAGTAGCCATCATTTTACGACATAAAACGAAAAAAAATATTGGTGATATAATTTTGGAAATTTTCCCGGAGCCACTCCGAAGTTTTTGTCAACCTGAAAACGTTTAACTTTCTGCTACTGCTGAATTATTTACGCCTGATGACATCACCGAAGAAAAAAACTGTCAAAAATGTAGAATGTGCAATGATTAAGAGACAATTTTGGGGTCTAGCTCAATTCCGTGTCAGAATGAAAATATTATCCTTGTAGAAAAACTTAAAGAAACCGATGAAGTTCTTGATGATATAGTTATGCAGATAGAAGAAATTACTAGTAAATCAACTCGACAATCGACAACTCCAAAATCGTCTATTCATTGCGCATCCTACATTTTCTACATTTTTTTTCGACGGTGACATTAGGCAAAAATAATTCAGTAGGTAAGGTAGTAGCGAGAAGTTAAAAAAAAACTTCGGTTTGACTCCGGGAAAGTTTCCAAAATAATATCACCAATATTTTATTTTTTTCGTTTAATTTGTACGATGACGGCTACTGCTTTTAAATGCATCTGAGTTTTATTAAAAATTCGGTCTTCATCAATTTGTCTTCTATTTATGTGTTGTAGCTCTGACAAAAATCTGCGATTAACTTGGTTTGCTTAAACATCAAGCCCGCTAATGTTATCGGTAACAGTCTTTAAAATAATAAGAAATAGTGGAACGTTGTCTTTAAAAAAATTTAGCTAATCTTTATTTTCTTAACTTACGCTGTCCAATATTTGGTCCCTATTATCAATTAATATACTTAATTACGATTTTCGCGAAGACTAGAAAACACTAACGACTTAAAAAAAAGGTGAAAAGAGGGACAAGGAGTGTAGTTGCAAATATTAAAAGAGTAAGCACAGACCCTATAAAAGTGAATAAAGACAAGTATCTTTTATCTTTGTGTCAATCAAAAAAATAAATAAAAAAAACCTTGAAGAATTTAATGACTTTTTTATAACGTTACCTCATGAGAAAGGTGTTGCTATTGCGGGTGATACAGACCATGAGAAAGAATAAGGAAACACCTCCAATGAGTACTGAAGGCTGAGTAAATAATAATGTGCAATTTTATTTTTATATTAAGAGCGTTGGGAATATTTTGAGTTTCAGAAGTTAAATATTTTTTTAAAGTTTATGAACAATTAAGAAGTTTTTAGTTTCCCTTCTTTCCTTAAATGGGACTTGTTTTATTTTAGAGAATAACTGTACGTTTTATGATTTAAAAAATGTTAGAAAATAAAAAAATGTATATTTGTTATTTGCCACATCTTTCTGTATTACAAGAAAAATACTAAAATAAAATATTTGATATGAAACGCAAATATTTTAACAACAACAATTTGGTCCTAATGGTAGTTGTGGCCTCGAATTTTCGACGATAAAAGGCACAACGTAGCTTATGACCCTTTAAAACTCATTTAGTCCGACGAAAAAAGGATTTAAAGGACAAAACGATCTATAATGTATCATTAAGAACATAATTTTGTTTTAAAGAACCTTAGAACCCTAATATACATTATTAATTGCGTAATTATCAATTCGCTACTTATCTTTTGAAAGAAACACAAAAATGCTTCTCCTGAAAAAGTAGCAGTTTGTATTGTGGCCCTTTTCGTAGGATACTATATGACGATTTGTTCTTTCCTTTCGGAAATTTTTGATAAAATAGTCCTATAAACGATTTTTTAACGCACAGATCCAAAAATGTTTGATACTTACCTGTTTATTTCAAAATTAAAACACGCCTAAAATTCAGCCCAGGACTTTCCTGCACGAAGAAATTGACGTTCATTTCATTGACAAATCAACAACGAAAATACCTAATCAAAACGAAACTTGGCGGACGAAAAGTTGATTTAATTTCCAATTACGTGCCATCCAATTCCGATGAGAGCCGACATCGCCGGTACGTACACGCCACCAATAGAATTACGAATGAGACTTTCCAATTGCTTATATCAATGCAAATAAATTAAATGAACGACAATTTAAAAAAGAGTCGCTGTTTGTTGGCTATCCCCAGGGTATTAGGACATCCAACTCGCACAATGTTTACATTTTTCTTGGATAACGGACCATTAACCCTTGCCCAATATCAGAGCTTTTCAATGTTTTTACTTGTGGGAATCCAGGCTTCCCTCCGCGTTGCCCACGCATGCTTCGTATTGTATTCTCACGGCATAATACGCATTCACAATTTAGGAAACAAAGTTATATTAGAAATACCACGATCTGGAATATATGTTAACAATTTTGTTTGAACTAGCGCTCCAAAGCGGTCTCTTGTTATGTATAAACTTGTTTCTAATTTTGACTAAAGTTAGTCAAAATATTAAATCGTGTTTTCTGATTATTAATAAAAAAATCTATCCAATAATCCTGAAAAAAATACCTTCAAAAATAAAGCATTTTATGTTAAATGAAAATTATGTTAAACATTAGGAACTTTAAGTTTGTAGGAGTCAATTAGACCCTTAATTAAAATGACAAAGATATAGTCTCAATCTTAGTGCATATTTTTTTTCCTTAATCATTTATTTCGAGTCATTTTCCTGACAGTGTGCAACATGACGATAGACTCGCGCATCCTGAAGAACAAGTCTGGCAAGACGTTCGGGCAGATCAAGTCGCCGTCGATCCAGGGCCCGGGCGCGTGCTCGTACCTGCTCCAGCCGGACGCTGGCCAGAGGGTCGAGATCCAGCTGTACAGACTCGTCTCCGTCGGAAGGTTCAATGGCACCAGGCAAGTGTTCCAAACATAGGCGTGCATTGGGTCAACTCCAGGGTAGACACATAAGTAAAAATAAGAGAGCAAGGGCCTCTATTAATAATAATTATCTATACTTCTAAACTAATATTATAAAGAAGAAAGATTTGATTGTTTGTTTGTTTGAATTGGCTCCGAAACTACTAAACCGATTATAAAAAAATCTTTCACCGTTAGGAATAGCTCCGAGTGACATAGGCTATATTATATTGAGAAAAAAAATAGGAATTCTTACTAAAATCCAATAATTTATTTATTTATTTTCCAAAAATATTCTGTATAAGCCCAAGGTGTAAAAAATTACCTAAAATTACTTACATCGCGTGCGCTGCGAAAACTATTGATAATAGAATAAAATAATGTGCCACGACTTTGCAGAACACATTATTATAGCTATGTCACAATAAGTGTTCTTTTATTATTGAAAAAAAAATGCCGCCGATATAAAAGACTCTTTATTTGTAACGTGGTATACTTCATCCTTATCAAAATAAATTCCTTCATATTCAAAACTGCTTCAATACCTTTATATAACTTTTTGAATTATTCAATTCAGACATTCCATTCAAAAGATATCACGAGTTTAAAAATGATCGCCGCTCACCCCGCTCGGCTAGCTAGTACTTTTTTTTTATGCTACTGGTTGGCAAACGAGCAAGTGGGTCCCCTGATGGTAAGAGATCACCACCGCCCATAAACATCTGGAACACCAGGGGTATTGCAGATGCGTTGCCAACCTAGAGGCCTAAGATGGGATATCTCAAGTGCCAGTAATTTCACCGGCTGTCTTACTCTCCACGCCGAAACACAACAGTGCAAGCACTGCTGCTTCACGGCAGGAATAGCGAGCAAGATGGTGGTAGCAATCCGGGCGGACCTTGCACAAGGTCCTACCACCTGCAAAGGAATACTCGTAATAGGTACGCGATGTTCGCGTCATTAAGGTACGTGAGGTGTGTGAGTTAAAATTTATAATTTCTGAATTTTTTTGTTAAATACCCGTGCGAAGCCGGAGCAGGCCGCTAGTTTGATATAACTAAAATATTGGAAAACGACTTTGTTACTTCAAAGTTCAATATTTTAAAAACGGCTGAACCGATTTTGATAAAACATGTCTAAGAACCATCGCTAGAAAACCTGCTATCAAATAAAAAAACTGCATCGGTCCACCCGTTTAAGAGCGACGGTGCCACAGACAGACAGACAGACAGACACACACACGCACACACACACACACACACACACACACACACACACACACACACACAGACATACAGACACACAGATGCACATAGCGGTCAAACTTATAACTCACCTCTTCTTGCGTCGGGGGTTAAAAAATACAATTCATTTGTAAGATAAGCATTTTTGGTAGACTAAACAAGCATACTGTGTTTCGCTTAATTTACTTGAATGTTTCAGAGGTAAACACGTATTGTACTGAAATATACTATTACTAATATTCTGTCATCCAAATAATAAATATAGAAAGTTATAAAGTTGAAAGTTGTAAAGTTGTAACTAAGTAATAATGTAAACAAATCTCATCCAATACGATTTTTTTACCCATTTCTGATTAACTTTTGTATTTGATGACAAGTAAAGACAGTCCTAGAGCTGGTAGGTATTCTTGCAATTATGATTGCAAATTGAAAACTGCCAAATGTAGGTTATATTGATTTTATTTTAAGAAAAAAGCTTATGGATCGTAAAATTTTCATGATAAAAACAAAACTAAATTAATAACCTTAAAAACTAAATTCAATGATGAGAAAATCCGTGATCCGTGAAAATGAGTGAGTTTGTGAGTGAATCTGTATGTTTGTAACTTCTACACGCTGAAACGGCTGGACGGATTCCGATGAAATTTGGCAAAAAGTTAGTTTATAACCTGGATTAAAACAAAGAATACTTTTTATCCCGATATTTCCACGGGATAAGGATAAAATCTCTAAATAACAAAGTTGGGCTTAGAGTCATGAAATTTGGTATGTAGGTAGCTGGACGTCTGGAATAACACAGGCTACTTTTTATCCCGGAAAATGCACAGTTCCAAAGGGAATAGGGCGCGATAACCGAATTCCACGCGGGCGGACCAGCCGATAGTACGTTAAGGGTTTTCTGTGAATGAAATAAAAAATAATACCTAACGAAGCTCTGCTGCCGCCTTGCTCGCCGCTCTCGCCCTTCAACCTAATCCGACCGGGTAGGATCCGCTCCGACTACATCGATCTCGCTCGCTGCGCTCGCTCGATCCGCGGCGGTGCTTTTGTTTGGAGTACTTGGTGAAAAAAAAAAACTAAATTAACAATTACCGTTTGAACCATTAGGAATAAAATAAGTTGTTTGGTCCGAGAACGAGGAATTTTAAAGGTGTCATGGTTCCATCGATTGGTCGACACAAACATTGAAAATCCCATTAGTTCGATTGTAGGACCATAAGACTGAGAAATCCTCATTATCCGATCAATCGAACCAACAGTAAAAAAAAATATTCGTTGCCCGATCAATCGGACAAGCCGATCGGACCAAGTGGCCTAAGGGCACAAAATATCATGTCGTATTTTTATGTCGGTATTGTACGTCCGGTATATAGTGTCACCCCGTCATAGCCCTCGTCCGCGCTGCTTGTTATCAATACTGAAATAATCAAGTGTTGTCAAAAAAAAAAAGTTTCTGCAACGGGTGACGTTTTGTTCCATGCAATCCAATATGCCAACATAAATTCATGGTATTCATAAGCAAGCTTTTCACTATTTATCCGCCGCATGCAAAAACTACCAATGCTCAGAGTTTCAAAAACAGCGATCGTCCGAAATGTGAAAAAGTCGAGTGTGAAGGGACGAGGCCTGTCACACACACGCAATCGTGATCAATGTGACGTCAAATTGAATAGGTATTTAGAGTGACCGACTAAGCCCGCTCGTAATAGCTACCTATAATAAGTATCTATGTATTTGGAGCACGGATTCCTCATTATTATTCAGAACTTGAACTGTTCGGGTCAGAGCAAGCCAATATTCGCAGTTTTTTAAACATATGCCATATTCAATAACGTCAATATTGAAAACGTTTGCTTGTATAACACAATAGTTTTTTTGCTGTTTCGTACTGTTTGGCACGATTTATGTTTTATTGTAGAGCAACTACATAAAGTCCAGCAAAACATACAGGATGGCTCATTTAGATCGGTCAGTATGGGAAAGTCTGAAAGTATAAGACAAACGAAGATCTGTTCTTAGGAACCATATCATCGATTTTAGTTACAAGAAAAATTGCATTCAAAGATTAAAAAAAAAACTTGTTCTCTGCACGGGAATCGAACCAGGTAAAAAAAAAACCTATATTATTTCTATTTGGATATCGATAGTGTACGTCATAAGCAATAAATGTTACTATTAAAGCATTGTTTCCACCAGAGATCTGCGAGGATGTGTTGCGAGGAATAGGTTTTCAATAACCAATAGAACCGCTTCATTTACCTCGCCTCGCCCCGCTCAGCTGTTTCCACCAGAGATGTGCTGTGCGAGGATGTGTAAATGAAGCGTTTCTATTGGTTAGTGGAAAACACTTTCCTCGCAACACATCCTCGCACATTATTGGTGGAAACGCTGCTTAAGCACGATATCTAGAATTAATAAAATGCATTGTTTTCATATTTTTTAATAATGCAAGTTTTATTTTTCAAAACGTCCGGGTTCGATTCCCGAGTTGAGTACAAGTTTTTTTTTAATGTATGTTTGCATTTTTTCTTGTTATTAAAATCGGTGACAGGGTTCTTAAGAACAGATCTTCGTATGTCTTATAGTTTCAGACTTTCCCGTACTGACCGATCTAAATGAGCCACCCTGTATAATACAATATATATACAAGTATGTATGTTATTTAGTACACCGAAAATTAAGCGTAATAAAAAGGCACCAAGTTGGAATCTTTAGCCTCATGTGACGTCGAAGAAAATGACAACTAGGTATGCTTTCATAAAATAAAATACTATGCGCGGCAAAAAATCTGGCCCTCAAATGTATGCAGAAATGGGTAATTTTGTATGTAGAGTGGGCCAAATTTTGTGCCGCTGAGTATATAAATAAAGCAAACGGATCGCCTGATGGCTGGTAAGTTCCGCTGTCGTGCTGCTGCCGCGTTCCGAGCATGTTTTTCGTTTGTTATATGAACACACGACGTATCCTTACTTATAAAATTATGTTTGGATGCAGTTGCGAAGGCGGCTGGCTTCAGCTGAGCGGCGCGAGCGCCGTGCGCGCGGCCGGCGCGGGCGGCGCGGCAGAGACGAGGCTGTGCGGCGCCAATGAGCGTTACTCGCCGCCCGTGGTGCTGTTCGCAGACCACGGTGCTTCTACTTTAGAATTTAGGTAAATATACCTCAACAGTTTTTAATAATTCACGGCAAAATACATTAGAGAAAGAAATAAATAAAATGTTAATTTCATTAATTACACATATTTGTTACTAAAGAGTTCAAATAGCCGAAAAAATCTTCATTCGGCCGACTTTCTGACAGATTTGTAGGGTTGCAGATTTTTGCCACAAATGGGATATTACACAAAATGAACGATTTTCTTTTATAATTTCGGGTCATCCAGGGACATTGTCACATAATGGCCGATTTTTGCTTGTCAGTATATTCTGGTGCTCTCTTCTTCTTCCGGCATTACGGCATCGTTTCAAAGATCGGCAAATGTACGGTTGAGAACATTACATTTTTTAGTGGCATCACGTTAGCTCATCGAATCTTTATTGTCAAAAGTGCTATGAAGCACTTGCAACTTCCTCTTGGTCATTTTCTTGGCTGGATGACCGCTACCACTTTCACGAGCTACAGCCAAGGATGCCAGAAATTTGTAAACAGTAGAAACTGGTACATTTTCTTTACTAAAATGGTCCACTGTGTACTTCTTCCCCAACTTTAAAGTTGAATTATAGAAATTTACAACACGTTTTCTCAAAGCTTATTGTTTCGACGCCATTTTCCACAAATATTAGAACATGAAAAAAAAATGGAACAAGGTTCTCCAAAGGGGTTGCAATTACACTATAAGCAAACTTTTTCCTTAGGCCAGTAGTTTTTTTTCTGAAAGCTTGGTAAATACGTTTTCATTTTTTTGTGGTGAAACAAACACAATTCATTTTCTTCATTATAATATATAGTTACAAACATTGTGTGTCTTCACAGACATATCAAATTTACGTAATTTATTTTTAAATAGGTCTAAGGCTTTTGATTCAAAATTTGAAAAGTGATGTGATGACACCAAAGCGGCAATGTATAATGAACCTACCATATTGCAAACAAACGACAAACGGTTTCCTTAATATTAAAAAGACCATTTGCGTTACAAATCAGAAATTACGTAGTACGACAAGTGGTTAGGGATATGATTCTCTTAAACCTGATCCTTATCATATTATCGGTCCCGTAGGAGAACCCCATCCGAGTGTGTAATTTAAATAAATTACCTACTAGCTTCTAGCTGGACCCATAATTCATATTTTCTCTTCCTATAAAGCTTTCAGATAACGTGCGCTTACCAGTATTGCATGCATTAAGGATATTCAATTAAGTAAGCAAATAGCTTCAAGCTTCACGATAATAGACCAAACAGTGCCAATATTTTATCCGCAATGAAAACTAATTGATTAAATCGTTGAAATGACAAAGGACGTAGCTTAAACCAGTATTATAGCTATTGCCGGACCGTTCCAAAATTAATATACATTTGCAGTTCGTTTCGGAAACGCATGTTCCGGTAGCTGAGGGGACAAAAGGTCGTCACAACGGAACCGGTAATGCTCTGTTCGGAATTGCGGCCGGTCGCGGCTGCTACTACGAGTACCTACTGAGTGCTGTGGCGGACACCATAGCGCACCCTGTACTTGCGCGGTAGTTGTCTGACCAGGCTCGAGACGCGGCTATAATTCCATTTCCGACGCGTTTTGCGACTATGGTAATACATTAGGACGGTAATTGAGCAAGTGCAGTCACTTTGCAGCTCTAGGGAATAGTCGGTTGTGATTTATGCGGTTTAACTGCCGGCCACAACAGCGTTGTACGTTATTTCTCGTAAATTAACTTTCCATTATTTTGAAATTTTGTACGGCACGGCATGCATTTTGCAACGAGTTAAATTTTGGCTGGGTTGTGTAAAGTTTTGACCTGTCTTGGTGTGTATTGGTTATTTATTTAACAGATTAGGAAACGCGCGTGAATATCTTCTACCTAAATGATGGCACAATTTTCCATGTATTTTTAGAGACCAAAATTCTCTCTTATTATATTAATTCATAATCAAAACAAAATCTGTACAAAGGCTTATAATAATAATAACAATATTTTATTTATTTTCTCCACCACCAGTTACAAATTTGTTAAACATCGGTACTTAATGATCACGTTATTACCAGATAGATCTGTATGGCAGAGATGTCCAAACTAGGAAGAACCCCTGTGTCATGTCACCAGGTCTCCGACCCTTAGATTGCAATTACTGTTTGCAGACATCTAAGGCACAGCATCAGCTCTTTACTTGCCTCAGTGGCATCCGAATTAGGAAGGGGAGATGATTTTGTTGGCATCTAGGTATTATAAGAACCGTGTGTTCATAATTCGCTCATTAATTTTGGGTAAAGGGGAAGAATGAGTAAAGGTCTGTTGCCATTTTTGTGGATGGAGTGGATAAAAGATCTTATAAAAAATTTGGTACCTAACCAATTGAAATTGACATATTGCAGATATGGGTAACAGGTGGAATTATCTGAGCATTGAACCTTTTTATGAAAGCACTTGATTGTTGTCTAACCCTGTGACGCAATCTGGCATGAGGTTATTGAGTAAAGTGGGTATTTATTTCTGTTTCATCTGTCAGGAGCATCACAAAAAAAATATAGAGTAAAGTTGCTGAGTAGTTGGACGCAAAATTGACGGAAACGTGTTTTATTGCTAGATTTGGAGTATAATTAGAGATAACTAATTGAAAATCTGCTAATTATTTAGCTATCAGGTACCTTTCCTCAATTTTATCAGGTACCGTTACTAAAGCTTTCAGTTTCAAACTATATAATTGTTATAAATTTTTCATAACAGGATTACGGAGAAGACAGACCGGTCGCAGTTCCTCGCATTCTTCAGTTTTACGTCGCTGAGCAACACGCAAGGCGTGGGGTTTCATCCCTACGGGGGCTCCAGAATCCCTCTGACAGGTCAGCTTATACATTTAACTATAAATACCTACCTTCTTACTGGTTCGAAGAAAAAATAATAGACCCATAGAGATAACAGAACCGTCAGCAGCAGCCAGCAGAGGTGGATGAGCGGTTACGGTGCCCGAAATGATCTACACACGTCTCTACTGCAAAAGTAATAAGAGAGTGTTTAGATCATTTTGGGCACCACAACTGCTCATCTACTTCAGCTGCTGACTGTACAGTTACAGTACAATCCAGTACAACTGGATTAAAAACGATCGATTGCTTACTTAGTTCTATTAACTGTCAATTATTATTTGCACTTGAAAAGCTAATCGTCTCTACCATTATTGTTGTACAAAAGCTGTACATGCCTGGAAATAAGTAATAGCATAACGTAGTTCTAACCGAATAAATAGTTTAGAAACATTATAAACTATTTAAGTATCACTTTTTATGTTTAAGCACACACAACGTTTCTTTTTTTTTTTTTTTTTATACGACTGGATGGCAAACGAGCAAGTGGTTGATCGGATACCTCGTCAAACTCAAAAGATAGTTCGAAATTGGATGTGCACGTCACTATTAAACTTAAGAGAAGCGAAGCTCAACTCGCTTCTTGAAGTCGTTCAGTTCCATTTAATTCCATTGCAGTCCCACTTCATTTAGTTCTTTCATTGCATAAACTTTGCTTTTATGTTTTCCTTCTTTCACAAGTGCTCTAATGGTATGGTGGAGTAGATCTGCGGACTAAGAATCGAGTGAAAACGGTTTGTGAGAACCCTGTTGCCGGAATTGCTACTTATTTTTTTAAAGCAAAATATTAATAAAAATATTTGGAAAATTTATACTCGTGAGCAAAGTTTTGAAAAGTTTATTCTCTGTATCAATACAAAAATTCTTTGAACACAACGCAAGTGTTCCGGACGTAGGTGCGACCCTCGTCACATCCGTTTATAAATATTATGTGTCCAAGTATCAGCGGGATATCGCAACGAACTCACTTATAAATTATATATTTACGTGACTTTTCTCCAACAAAATATGGGCCAGCATAGGAATGTTTTGCTTTTTCTGATTCTCACGTATTTTTTGCAGATAGGTACCTATTAAAAGAATTGGACGAAAAGGGAATAAACATATCGCGTCTAATTTGCCAAATTCTTGATATAGAAGTCAATTATACTCGTAGGTGTTTTTTTGTGTTTGGAAAATTAGTTTTTAATTTTTAGGTTGCTAGACTCGTATTACGTCAATTTTATGTGCGTCTCTCTGTCCGTATGGCCGTCCAATCGCGGTATAGTTAAGACTGTTAGTGCTAGAAAGCTGTAATTTTGCATGAGCAATATGTTCACCATGTCGACGAAGTAATAAAATAAACTTGTTACAAATTATTTTTTAAGGTAATCCCCTACACGGTATTATTGGATAGGCCATTCAAAAACATTGCAGGTTTGCAAAGAAGATTTTTCGGATTAGGGATCCAATTTTTTGTTAAATCCATAATTTAATAAAAACATAACTATCAGAACTAAGTAAGCATTATATTATAAGTTAATGAGTAGGCATAGTCGATTAAAATGTTATTGAATATTTGCCGCGTGTAGAACAGAACTGCGCCTGCATGGTCCGACATACATCTCACCGTTTTTCAATGGTTTCTTATTAGTTGGTAAATATTTAATCAAAGCAAGTGAAATGCTAGAATTAAAGGCTCAATATGTTACGCTGACAAGTGGTTCTTGCTTGTGGCTTGGATCCGAAGGCTTAGTTAGAGAAGTGTAAACGAATGTGGCCAGTTAATTTTTTGTGCTTATTGTAGTGTAGGTATAAAAGTAAAAAAAATACGTTTACGAACTAGATGATACCTGCCGGAATTGATTATACAGGATGTTTGGAATAACGTTGTAGGAACTTCAAGAGATGATACAGGTTTCAAACTCTTCTAATACTCCAGTGAAATCCCGAAGTTCCTACATCATTATTTGGGTGAACCTGTATATCTTTCTCGTGAATTATTAATCCTTTGAGCCGTTTCTGAGAAATCTATTAGACAAAATTAGTTTGTAATTGTAATGTTAGGTAATGGTTATGTGTTTTGATTGATAATAATAATAAAATCTTCAAGACGTACGTTCTCCGTGCCTAAAAGTTTTGCAAATATCACTCAAGTGACAATGCACATCGTTTTACTTATCTTATTTCAACAACTCCACCCCTTATGCTCCTTAAACTCCTTATGCACTGTAAATTAAATAAAGTTAAATGATAAAACCAAGTATAGTAATAAAGCTGTGCTGTACCTATGGTTAATGCAAATAAATAAGAATTAAAATTTTCCCTAACAGTGACTCATAAGTCCGGGAATTAGACGCATAATAATTTGCTATTAAATATAATTTTTAACCGACTTCAAAAAAGGAGGAGGTTCCATGTTTGAATTTTTTTTTGGTACTAGTTACTGCCGGCGACATCGTTTGCGAATAATTTGTTTATCGCTATCCCCGCGGGAAACATGCAATTTTCCAGTACGTACGAGTATGACAGCAGTCAAATGAAAATCTCAAAGCTACGAGTACATGGTGGTTTTACATTTAAGTTCTATGATGAACACCTGAGCTAAATTTCGTGTTTCTAGACCTTGCGTTTGAGGTTTTGAAACTTTATTTGGATCTCGTGGCTATGTCGGGATAAAAAGTAGCCTCTGCGTCATTCCAGATTTTAAGATTATTATCTACCTATTTATCAAATTTCATTGAAATCTGTTACGTTGTTATAGCGTGAAGGAGTACCGAACACACGTATGTACGCACAAACTTTCGGATTTATAATGTCAGGTAGGTAATAGGTTTATTTGAATGTGATTAAATCCTATGACTGGTACAGTTATAACTGAAAATTGTGAAAGCTTAAAACAATACAAATGACTCGTATCCTCTGTGCAGACTGCGACTGGTTGTACCAGGACGTGTCGTGCCGCGGGCAGAGCCCCTGCGTGCTGGCGAGCCCGGGCTACCCCGGCCTGTACCCGCCGCACCGCCGCTGTCGCTACCTCTTCGCCACCAACTCTGTCAACACCAGAGTCAAGATCATCTTCAGCTCTATTTTGCTGCCTAGAAAGTGAGTAATAGTAGACAAGGTTTCATCATCATCACAGATCATCATCTTCATCATATCAGCCGTAGGACGTCTACTGTTGGACATAGGCTTCCCCCAGTTGCTTCGGTTGGAAGCGACCTGCATCCATCGTGAACCCGCATCTTTAAACAAGTCATCCGTATATTTCGTTGGTGGACGTCCTACGGCGCGCTTTCCAATCCGCGGACAAGGTTTGTAGTTTTAGAAATAGTTCAATAATTCCCACCCTAGTTCCGCCCATCATCATTGACACTAATATGTACCTATCTGGCATTGGACTCGAAAGCATAAAATAAATTATAAAATTAACGTAATCAACTAAATAAAATGATATACCCCACTTTGCTAGATACATATTATATAACATCACATTTATTGCTTAAAGTTTTGTTGTATATGAATTCTGATATTTCCAGAAAACTTAGCAAAATAAACAATTTTTAGACGCTACTACTTTGAAGAATTAATCTATCAAGATTAATTTTCAGTAAGTACTTAAAATTTTGTACTATTCAGCAACCAATATTAGCTGAACCGTTTTCTCGTTTTGTTTCTTTCTTTCTTACTAGTTCGGAATCGATCCATCATTCAACATAGATGGGGAGGAATATCGACTTATGGCAAAGTCATGGGAGCTTTATATTTTTCTTCGTGATTAGAGCAACAGGAAAACAAATAAGATATTACGAGTATCTTGTAAAAGTCTAATAAAAATTCAGGTTACGTTTTGAAGAGAAAAAAAAAATCTTTAAAATTGTTGATTTTATATAGACGTATCTTTTATGTATTAGGTTAAAATATCTTCATTTAAACTTTATCCGTCATTGCATTTTTTCATTTTTGATTAATTACCAATTGTTGATAGGTATGTGTGTACCAGGCAACATAATTGTAGTCAACGGAAATCATAAAATATACGGTGTATGCAGGTATACAAAAATGTGATCAGAATTTGGTTTAACGATGAAAGTTTTAGTCCAGTAGGTAAATTAAATGGTTATTCTGTGTAAACAACGAATATAATTGAAAGTAAGTCGCACTAAATTAACACACGAGGGCAGTGATGTGGCTATTATTGCCAAAGCTAATGAAGCAGTGTTCGTATCTCCTGGCGTTTTCTCGGACAATCGCACTAACCAACAACGATTAATGGTCCGTGCTGAAACGGATTTCAGTTGCACAAGCTGAGGCAAAACGTGCATTGATTATTGCGGTGTGTGAAATAAACCTCACTTTAAATACCGATGTGCAATCAAGTATTTACAGAATGTCACCCGAATATTTCGTGCAAACTAATTTACGGATCGAATATACCTGCTGCTGCTGATTTAAAGATAACTAAGTACTTGTAAGCTGTAAATATATATATTTTTTTATTGATTTGGAAGTACCAACGTAACAATCTAAATATTTTCACAGTACAATCACCAGCACCAATATCTGACACAACAAGCGTGCATAAATATCTGATACGACTTTATTTCTAGGGCCGGAAGGACGTGTCAGATATTTTTGCACGCTTCGCTGTGGCAGATATTAATGCTGGTGACTGTACCTACCTATATAAGTATTTAAAAATTAGTTTAGTTTATTTTGTACAATTAATTTACAAACATTTTTGTAAGTATTTCTCCATCCAACAAAATTAAACAATTTTAAACAACCCACCCAAACATTTTTCTACTAGTTAACAATAATTCTAGAAAAATATTTGGGTGGGTTGTTTATATCGATAGTGATGCATTCTGTCAATTATAAAATATTGACACGTTCTGACAATCGTAATATCATTGCAAGTTTAGCTGGAATTATCTAATACTATTTATTGGTACTCTAGATATAACCACGTTATCAACTATCGATAGGCAAAACCTAATCGCTACTTAAAGAAAGTTTTTAAAAATTATAAATTAAGATAATTCACTTCTTCACGTTCGATTTACTATCCCGAAATGTGTGCATTATAAAACTTTCTACGTTCATTCGAAATAAAAGACACGTGCAGTCGAACCTACTCTGCACTATGGTTTACGTCCGCTGTTCTGTAAAGATTTTGTACTTGTATTGTATTTTATTTGATCGAGTTTCTATAGCAATAACCGCCGTTTCGAACAAAGCACAGCTTCCTCTGTAAACAAGCTGTTATGAATTAATAACTGGCGGCAAAGTTAAAATACCAGTGGAGGTTTATTCACTTCCCCGCGCTTCCGGAAGTATTTTTATCAAGCACCCGTATGAAATCCGCCCGTTCGCGTTTTGAAAGGCTTGCGAACAATCGTTTCTGTAAATAAACGTCCGGCGTTCTATCTCTCTTCCTCACTGTGCGCACTGTCGCGGCACTGAAATTAACGGGGATATTTTTCACCTTTACCCCGTTTTTAGCGAACACCCGCCTGTGATAGATAATTCAGTTTTGAAATGCAGTAGAATTTCAAGCTTCACGAAAAGTTTAGTCAAAGGTTGGAAATTTTTGTTTTAGTGTGTAAAACTTTCACGCTCATAAAACAGGATTTTTGATCCACTTGTTTCTGTTCTTATTTAGCCGAGTAATAAAAAAAAATAGAAGAAATAATAAGTAATAAGTACCTACACTGGTTAAAAATATTCATCATCATCATAATCAATCGTAAGACGTCCACTGCTGGACATAGGCCTCTCCCGTAAACCTCCAGTTGCTTCGGTTGAAAGCGGCTTGCATCCACAGTGAACCCGTCCATCTCGTTGGTGGACGTCCCACGCTGCGCTTGCCGATCCGCGGTCTCCACTCGAGAACTTTTCGGCCCCAACGACCATCTGTTCTCTGTGCTATATGGCCTGCCCATTGCCACTTCAACGAGCTAATTCGCTTGCCTCTGTATGTCGGTGAACCTTGTTCGTCTACGTATCTCCTCATATCTGATTCGATCCCGTAGAGAAACCCCAAGCGTAGCTCTCTCCATAGCTCGCTGAGTAACTCTGAGCCTATTTATAAGACCTATAGTAAAACACCATGTCTCGGATCCATAATATATGTCATCACTGGCAACACACATTGGTTAAAGACTTTCGTCTTAAGGTACTGAGGAATTTTGGACGAAAAGACATTGCGGAGTTTTCCAAACGCTGCCCATCCGAGTTGGATTCGGCGATTGACTTTCTTCTCGAAAAAAATATCATCATTATTAAGCCCGATCAGCAATAAACGGCCAAATTATGAACAGTGTCAAGTGGTTCAACAACCCCGAGCAGTGACTGTGCAAAACAATAACTGATCCTCGAGTTTATTCGACCATAAGTCTAATCTTACTCTTTCTCTTTCTAATAAAACGACCGTGTTATGTACCGAATAAAACTAAACTTTAATTCTTTTCAAATGTAACGCAGACAATGTCTAATAACAATCAGCATAGTGATGAAATAGATTAATATTAAGACATAATACAGCACTCTCGGCAAACACATAAGCAGAAAACCAAGCTTATCCACTGCTCTGCAATTTTTTTACGAACTAAATAGTATGTGTTTATTTAAGATTAAAACTTTACATCGCCTTGAGAGTAGTTTGCGGTAATTTAGAGCCCCGGGATAGAAAACTTCATGGGTGATTAGCATGCGTAGCGCGCTCAGCTTACACTTGATTGTGATATCGCGGCTTAGTGTAATGTGTTCCTTGTTGTATCTCATCGGAAATGCTAACTGCATTTGTAGGATGACAAAACTTTGCTCAAGTGCCTATTTTGTTGTTCTTTATTTTACATGTGATGCAGTGGTGTGGTGTAGTTTATTCTAATAATAAAATTATGAATAGGTACTTTCTGTCTAAACATCTTTCTTTTTCTTTGTGTAATAGCAGACAAACGAGCAGACGGTTCATCTGATGTTAAGTGATTACCGTCACCCATAGACATCCGGAGCACCATCAGGACTGCAGATGCGTTGCTGGCCTTATGATGGTGATTTTCCACCGGCGAGGCGAGACGAGATGTATGGCGGTGCCATATCATCATCTCGTCTCGTATGGGTTGATCAAAGTAGAAACAACAGCTTATAAAACAATAATAGGATTGTAAAATAGCGATAAAGAGCCAATTACAGGATCTCACAGGTATGTAGTCACAAACTACGAGTTTAAGCTTAATATAAACGAGGTGATGCGCTTTATGTCACATGCTACTCAAATGTCATACACACACATGTATTTTTTTAAGCGCAAATGATGCGCATGTTGTTAACGCTCGTTTACAGCATCGAAAATTCTCAAAAAGCTGATACGAAAGTGAATGAATCTCTTTTGAAGCGCGTTAACGCGCGTTGATTGCGCGTCGTCTGGGCCTAGACATATGTCGTGTGCATAGGCCCTTATTTTTTGTATAAGAAAGGGTTTAAATTCATACATAGGTAAATACAAATTGCATCTTGAGAATCAAACCGTTATTACATTCAATTAAATATGCCAGCTCGCAAAATTAAACTATGCGTTAAAATGCTTCTAAATTTAGTGACATTTTTGAGAGGTGACAAATTATGTTTAATGAAATGTCGGTTTGATTCTCAAGATGCGAAATTCTAATCTATGATTCTATTTTAAAATTAGTAACTTGAACAAAATATCATTATGTTGATAAACAACCGCAAATTCAATTAAACTGCTTTTCCTACGAAAATCCGTTTTCTAAGTGTGAAAAAAGTCTTTCTACATAAAACACGTTTATACTCAAAAGGAGAGCCGAGGAGAGAGAAATAAAACAGCTATCTCGCTGCAATACGTTTTCCTACGTCCTAATACACGCGCATGCAGCCTCCTCTCCTCTGAGATTAATAACAAACACGCCCTTTAAACTCGCCAAAGAAAACAGTGTTCTGTTATCTAGTACATAAATGCGCGCGGCGCGATCGCGCCTGGTGAAAATTCACGTGTCTGCTATTATAGCGCTTCCCGTACGATGACATTGCGTTTTCTATTGTGCACCGCAAATACGACACTTTGGACACGTTTTACGCTTAATATAATAAAAGTTTTATAAAAAATTCACCGACGAACGTCAGGCTAGGCTATATGCTTGCTTATTAAAATGTGGCAATTGGTTATATTACCGTTTAAATAAAATACATTCATCATTGTTTGTTAAGGGAATACGTATTTTAAGGCAGGCTTGAGCGGAGCAGGGTTAACCGAGTTAACTATTAGCAGATAGTGCCAAAATGTATATGGTACTGAATGAAAAGAAAAATGGGGTATTCGTTCTTCAAAGTAAGTAGTAGAACTGTAAATTAAACATAATTAAAGGTATTTACGGTATTTAAATATAGGTATACCTAGAATCATGTTTAGCATGAAGCTAAGTTTCACAGCACACGTAAAGAAACAAGCAGAAAAATCTTAAAGCCGTAGTCATATATCTAAACAAACAAAATCAACTTAATTATATATTTAATAATCACGGTATTAGGTATATACTTGTTAGTTTGAAACTAGACTAGTGTCGATATATCGGAGGGTTGGATTTACAAATGCATGGTAAGAGTCTTTAGAGTCTTTACTCTTTAGTCTTTCTGTCCGAATTTACTTTCTCGTTTAGCTACGTTTAGTGCTTTGATAAATAGTTTATGAACTTGTTAGGCACGAAACTCCTGAAAGTCCGACTTGCACTTGGCTGGTTTTTGTTACTTACCTTAACATAATTTTAAACCTTTTTAGTGAAGCGGTTCAAGTGTTTGTGGCTATACTTCGGAGTAAATTAAATGTCTATTCTATTTCTTTAATGATGAGATGCTTGGCAAAAGGGTTAAATAATTGAATATCGAAAATGAAAATACCTACGGTTATAATGTCGATGTTCAAAATATCTAAAATTAAAATATCGATTGTATCACAATATCGAAAGTTGTTATACCTATGGTCAAAATGTCTAAGATTGAAATGTCGATTGATTAAAATATCGAATGAGTAAAAATATCGATAGCCAATATATCTAAGTTGTAAATGTCAACATTAAAATATCGTACATACAAATCTGCTTTATTTATTGCTCCTTTTTTTTCTTAATAGCATTTATTTTACATAATCTAGTCATTTTTAGCACTCACCGGCGCTGCCGCGGCACGCTCGCTTCGCTCGCTCGGCTCGTGCGTTGTTGTGGTCACAGTTCTAACCTAACCGAATCAAATATTTTTGGTAATTCATGTTCAATAGGTTAGTATTGCGTCAAGGCGCGAAGCGCCTCATCTGAGCGGAATAGACCCTGTCACGTGAAAGTTCATACATAGGATATTCGATACTCTGTACTTCGATATTTTGGACTTCGATATTTTTATCTTTCGATGTCACTTTTGTAGATAAATATATTTTCGATATATTGGACGTAGGTTATCCAACCATTCGACAATATAAACTTTCGATATTTTAATTTTCGATATTTTGAACATCGACATTTTACCCGTAGATATTTTAACTTTCGATATTCAAATATGTAACAGACATAACAAATTTACGAGAAAAATAATATACTCGTACCAGCGCAAATGATGAAAATAGCTACAATTTTAACAGCGCCAACTCCTCTCTTAATATTATGTCAAAGCATGCAAAGTTGGCTGCGGCATTAAGACTCGTAACTCCGTGAAGGCTGCCGCTACATCATGTTGTTTTAAATTAAATTTATTTTAAGTAGGGAGATGTTTCACTACCATAATTATTTGCAGTCACTGCGCCACGGATTACTTAACGCTCCGTGCTGGCAACTCGCCCTCCGCTCCTTTACTGGCGTCGCTCTGCTCGGAGAGACTCGCCACTTTGGAGCATCCCGGTCCAAACCTATTACTAGAATTCAAGTAAGTCCTCTCTACTCTAGCAATCTAGCTGATTGAAATAATTCTTCCGGTGTCAGCTTTCAAATTAATTGTACAAAGTACTTAGATTTTAATCCTGTTGTTAATTGAATTTCCGAGAAGTGGTCCTTGAATCACGTCCAATTAGTTTAAAAAGGGACTTTTATGTATTCAGTTCAGGGCCGTTGGTGCCGCCGTATGACTACAACGGGTTTATCGCTAAGGTGGAATTCATCGAGGGGGTGGACAGCAGCGAGCAGCCGCCCACCGCAGCGCCCGCGTCGCCGCCCCTTGCCGCGCTGACGCATCACACGCAGCATGGTGCGTGCTCCATAATCTAATATACTCAATAACAGTTTTTATTTATTCACGTTTATTTACACTAGGTACAGTCGAGTTCATAAACTTGTGAGCAAACATGTCATCAAAAATATCTGAACACGCTTCTACGCCGTTAACAATATAGAGTCGTGTTCAGATATTTTTGATCAAAATTTTGCTCACAAGTTTATGAACTAGACTGTACTTAATTTTGTTACGGGCTGTAGACCATAGCTGTAGACCGTCATTGCCTACCGATATTTTAACGCTGTTACAAGGATCATGATTGTAATGCATGCAACTGTGTCGAAATATTGGGAGCTCTTTAAAATAAGTCATGGTCTACAATGTAGACTACCTACATCCTGCAAAAAAAGTGCCTATAATAGTTAATAATAAATGCATTCCAGCTCCATTTTGCTTCTCATTGTGACACTATAGTGGGAAATGTTTATTCAAATCAAATTGATTGAGTACCTAATGTACGAGTATTGTAGTTGTTAAATTTTAGATTTACTGCAGCAATAATTTACGCTTAGGTAACGTGGATCGTATCGTTATTATATCAGTGCGAGTGACTTTTGCGCGTTTCGCATTTTGTTCAAAGAAAGATATATAAGGGTAACCATCTTTTACGCGGATAACGCCACAAACCGCTCTTTACAGTTTATTCGTGTGTTTTTACTGTGACGGGTTTTCAGCAATTCTTTATTTTGTTTTTCTCTTTTTACAATGTTTGATACAATGCCGGAGCCGTAAATAAGCCCATACTTACATAAAGTCCGCACAGTTAGATCTGCAAGAGAAAATCTTTCAGCGAACGAAAGGTTTCCTTCGCATTCATTTTGAACTGTTTATTTAGGAACTCATTTAACACGGTCTATTGGACATTACGATAATATTTGGACAAATTTCCAGAAATTCTTTACGTCGTCGTGGAGATATGTCAAGTAGGCGGAGTTTTATATTGACGTAATTTAGTTCTCGGGACGTGACCATATATCTTCGTGCGTAGCAAATATTACTGAGTTCGTACGCGCACTTAATTTGATAGTAAACTATCGTCAGAATTCAATTCTCGAGTGATAAGGATACTGTAATTTAGTTACAGTAAATAGATACATCTCAACACTCGTTTTCCTGAAAATAATAGTAGATAAGTACTTACTCACATATTAAAATTAAAGAAAATACAAATGCAAATCCTATTAACCATTTTGCGTAGTGAAGTATTCTAGAATACTAACTCTTGTCCACAAAATTCATCTCCAAGAGTCGGGTGTTGGATTAATTCATTTATCGCGACGGAATACGAGACATATGAGAGCAGCATGGTACTACTGAGGTTTCAACTGGCAGCGGGTAGCGAAAGCGGCAAATCGAAATAGTAGATTGATAAGATAATCAAGGGTTGAAAGTGACCTATTTCACTCAAGATATTTCTACTTTTATACTATTATAGTTCAAGAAGAAATGTAATTTCATCCCAGTTAGACATTTTACTTTTAATTTCGAATATTAAAGAATTTTGATTATTAAGATTTATAAAAGAGGTATATTAAGAATAATCTGTTAAAATTTCAAACGGATGTTCGGCGTTCAAACTCCGATGTGTATACTTATTATATATATTAAGCTCTTTGGTCACGCCGTGCATCTCAATGGCTATGCCGACAGGTGAAAAAAGTGTCATGCTATCATGGCATTATGGCGGGCAGCAGAATAGAGGAATAATTTTAAATGTTCATTTTCTGTAATGAGGGCTATCGCGTATGAATTCGCCACTAGAGGCGCTAGTGTAGCGTGAGGTCTCAGAAATGTCAAATCTCATAGTTTTTGGGTGAGCTACGCGGGTTTATTTATAATTAGAATAATTTTGTGAATATTTTGCAACATCTGAAATTAATTATGGCAAATATGCGTTCCGGGGCAATGAATGTCTGTGTTTTGAGACAGTTTTGTCTTTCGGAAACCTT
Source organism: Choristoneura fumiferana (assembly GCF_025370935.1). NCBI lineage: Eukaryota > Metazoa > Arthropoda > Insecta > Lepidoptera > Tortricidae > Choristoneura > Choristoneura fumiferana. The sequence continues at coordinate 15,561,090 of NC_133489.1, read as the reverse complement.
TGTCCTTCCTTTTTTCCGAACAAAACGGGGACTATGCAACACTGTGGCATGCTCGATATTTTATGGTACGGTTTTAAGGTGTATTAAATATGCTTTTAATCTAAACTTTGTTTTCACGCCCGTAATAACCGACTTTGAAAGCCATACGTAAAAACCTCACGCAACAGTGCGCCATCTAGTGAGACAAAAAACGATAGCCCCCATTGCGAAGAAAAATAGACCAATGTTCTCATTAATGTTGGAAAAATCGTCCGGAAAGTCCATCGTTATATGCGTTAAGCGATAATAAATTTTAAAAAAGTGGCATTACTTCCCGGATATGTCCGGGAAGTGTTTATTATTGTGCAGGTTTTTTACTTTTAATTTCATCCAAGACTGAAAATTCACCAAACAGCCAGCCAATTGTCCAATAGTCACGTACAAAACCAAGCTTAAAACAAAAAACTTTGTTTTCTGCGTTTAGCTAATGCCAATAATGATTGTGTCCAAATCATAATAAGGTGTATTTACACTTAATTATCTCCTCGGACTGCTACATATTTTGTAACAAAGATATGTTTTTTAATGTGCGATTAGTAATTGCCGCTTTAACTAAAAGTAAAAGTAATAATATTTATATTTACTAATCCTATACGTTTTCTTTTAAGTTATTTTGATTACTATATTTTATGTGGAACCAAATATACGATTCGGCCCCAAATCTTTAATATTGAAATTGAGGCGAAATAATCGAAATCAAAATTAAACATATTGTGTCGAATAAATATAATGTTTTCGTTTTATTTCCTCGCATATTTGGAGAAAAGCAGTAATATACTATTAATGTGAACCTAGATCGTAATAAACACGTCGCTTAATGTAGGTATAGCTGAGTTTAGATATATGAAAAGCTTTGATCTAGTACCTTTAAACGGGCAATTTATTTATATATATTTCGGAGATCTCAGAAACGGCTCCAGTTATTTCGACGAAATTTGGTATGTAGGGGATTTCGGGGATGAAAAATCGATTTAGCTTGGTCTTATCTCTGGAAAAACGCTTGTTATGAAGTTTTAACTCGAGCGAAGCTCGGTCACCCAGGTACTTTTAATAATATGACATAACTAATATCTTCGACTCCGTGGCTAATGGTAAAAATAAAATAAAAAATACTTTTCGCCCTAGGGTGGAAACTACGAACAAATAACTTATTTTGTTCGTTCACTAGCTCGAAAAAGCTTTCTTTATCCTTCGAAATCTGTGTGGAAAATCGCTTTTTATCCTCTTGGCTGGAAAGAGTTTTTGAAATTCGAACGTTATCGTGAGCGGGTGCCCCCTTGAAAATACGTATATCGACCGCTTACTTTCACAACCTCTTATCGGGCCACAAAATTGCTTTAGAATCATCTTTATGATAAGTACAATAGTGTTGATTTGTTATATACAATTCGTTGTTATTTATTAATAAAATAAGTTAGCACTTATTTACATTTTGTTCTATTACGTAAGTTTTTTCGTCTATATTCACAAAAAATAACGACAAATAGGTTCACACTGTCAATATTATCAATTTTAGTACTTAATAATTATTTTAACTTTATGTAGGTTTAGCTACTTGCATAACGAAATGTAAAAACTGTTGGGATAAGCTAGCTAGCATAACCTGAAACTGATTTATTTTATTAATTTATTTGCTTTCATCTAGTTACTTACTATTTTACTCGCTGTCGTGAGGTGAAAAATTGTGTTTCGCTCATGGTTCAATACTAGAATCTTTCGCTTACTCAGGTTTCAATATAAGCACTCGTGCCAAGCAGTCACTTTCCAGCCTTGCATAACAAATAACTATTTTTTTAATTTTCCAATTTTAATTTTTCATCTGTAGAGATGCAAACGCAATTTTCCACCCGGCTATCTACCCATGAAAATTAAACTTTCCGAACAGGAGAGATGAAAACGTATTTTAAACCTCTGAAAACCCATCGATTTTAGATTAAGGCTTCATAAAGTTTGTATTATTATTTATTTTGTGGCGCAGTGGATGGGATATTAGACATGGAGAGCAACTCAGTGACGAATGAGATTTCAAGCGGAAGCGGGAGCGGAGGCGGAAGAATCGGGTGCGGTTCACGTGTGCGCGGCTACGGGCCAGGCGGCGCGCGCTCGGGTCACTTCGACACTCACGCGGCGCCCTGGCGCTCCCAGTGCGTGATCCATCTGCTGGGTGCGCCTACAGATGTCGTGCAAGTGTCCTTGTTTAATTATAATTTAAGGTGAGTACGACTACCGCTGGCTACTGTGGCTTATTATATTATGCAAAAAACTTGCTGACGAATGAGGTAAAGATTTATAGTTATCCTTGGAGATGAAGAGTAACACGGTGACAAATAAAGTTTTCAGAAAAGAGAGTCTCCCGCTATAACGAAGGGAGTTCTGCAATATCAGAAATCCATATCTAGATTGACTGACAAGACCGTCATTTTATAAGAACAATGAGATTTGAGATTTGAGAATTGTGAAACTGAAGTGGCAATGGGCGGGGCACATTGCTCGCAGGCCTGATGGCCGATGGGGTCAAAAGGTTCTCGAATGGCGTCCGCGGACCGGGAGACCAGCTGTCGATAGGCCTCCAACAAGATGGAGCGACGACCTGGTTAAGATGGCGGGATCGCGGTGGATGCGAAAAGCACAAGACCGGTCTGAGTGGAGAGCCTTGGGAGAGGGCTATGTCCAGCTCAGTGGACGTCTTTCGGCTGACATGATGATGATGATGATGAGATTTGTTTCAGTGTGTTCTTAATTTTTTTACAGTTAAGCTTGTTTAAATACAGTTCAATCTTGTAAGCTTTCATGTTACCTGCATAGTTCATTTGAAATTTCGCTAATGAATTTCGGAACGGCTTAGGTTTTACGTAAATAAGATTTGGTATCTCTAGCAGAGAGCTATTGAGGAACTGTAGCAATTACCATTATCAGAACTGTCAGCAAATTCTACTAAGATTACTTTATTGTTTACGAATTTATAACGTGGCCTTTGACATTGACTGTTATGGTTCACAGAACAACAACAACTGGATAATCAAAAGTGTCTACTACTGATAATCTTAATATATTTGGAGAATTTAACTTAGTGCGGTAGTAGAAAAACTTTACTTAAAACTTTACTAAATAAAAAAAAAGGGAAGTAATTCTGCTTCAACTTACGTCTATTAGCTTTCATATAACTTCGTCTCGCTTTCTCAACATATCCTTAATAGCGATCGCAGACTCACTGTCAATAGCTAAACCTTTCTTACTTTTATTTATTCAGGTTACAAAGTTGTAGATCTCATATTGAGATCTTTGAAGGACTTCACGAGTTTGGCTCGAGGGAGAGAGGGGAACGGTCTGAGAGAAACGAACGGACGCTGTTAAGAGTATGCGGGCCCGCAGTGAGAGAGGCCAGGGACCCTTCTGGAAAGTTCCTCGTTCGACAAGCGGTCATATCGAAGGGTGCTAACCTGACAGTAATGGTGCGGCGAGCGACGTCGCAGAGTGCGGACGACGAGGAGTTTGTCGACGGAGCTTTCGCGTTCCACGATGGTTAGTATTAGTAGGCATTAGTGCTATTTTTATACGAAATTCATATAAAAATATGTATGTTTGTAAACTCTTTATTGTACAAAATAGTATATGAATTCATTGGCTTAAGTTGTGTAGCTGTTGCTTCGTTAATCACAAAGGCCAGATATCGCCCTATTTGTGTGACATAATTTATGGACCCAATAGCGACTTAGGAAGAAGCCCTTTCCCCGTCCCAATACGATCTACTTTTACACTTTTACACTTATAATATAAACACTTAGATTCAGGGTTAGACAATAGGCGGTCTTATCGCTTAAAAGCTATCCCTTCCAGACAACCACACATTGATTGATGGAGACACATTGATCTTGCGCGAAAGACAGTTAATTATCTGCATGTAATTATTGCGTAGAGCAACACGAAGGCACCGCGGCGCCGGACGCGAGCTGCGCGGCCACGCACTACGGGCTGTCGGCGCCGGCGCACGGCGGCGTGGCGTCGCCCGCGCACCACCACGTGTTCTGGAATCTCGAGCAGCGGCTGCTCTGCACGCACCGGTTCATACCGGCCGCTAATCAGAGCGTCACTATCGAAGTACGTGCTTTTCTTCTTCCAGCGCTTTCTCTTATTTCCAGACCTGACTCTAAGAGACTGCAGTACGGAAAAGTGATCTTGCGCTCATTTTGAACTATGACCTTAGATTTTTGAGCCGTTAGGGTCATTTTCTTCTAAATTACTTTTGCCCAGAATTGCACTCTTTACTAGTGCATCATTATACACAGATACTTTCAGTGCTTGTGCTGCTGTATGGAACAGTAATAGGAAGACGATCTGTGAAATTGGTTACATATTAGAATATTGAAAATTAAAATACCTACGGTTAAAATGTCGATGTTGAAAATATCGAAAATTAAAATATCGATTGGATCACAATATCGAAAGTTGTTATCCCTATGGTTAAAATGTTTAAGATTGAAATGTGGAATGATTAAAATACCGAATGATTAAAAATGTCGATAACCATTATATCTAAGTTATAAATGTCATCATATTTGAATATCTAAAATTAAAATATCGTACGTACAAATCTGTTTTATTTATTGCTCATTTATCTTAATAACATTTATTTTACATAATCTAGGCATTTCTATCACTCGCCAGCCGCTTACGCGGCACGCTCGCATCGCTCGCTCGGCTCGTGCGTTGTTGTGGTCACAGTTCTAACCTAACCGAACCAAATATTTTTGATAATTCATCATTTTACCGAAATATCTATAAAGTCAGGTTGGGTTAGTATTGTGTCAAGGCGCGAAGCGCCTCACCTGCGCGGAATTTGCGGAGCTCCGTTGACCCTGTCATGTGATAGTTCACGTTGATATTACATTATTTCGACATAACGGGTTAAAATAATAGGTAATTTATAAATACTTAGTACGAATACTCGTATAATAAAATGTATTTTTTGTAACGTTACCAACAGACGTGCCCGCAAAATGCCTCCTCTATGTTTGCCATAGGATATTCGATACTCTGTACTTCGATATTTATAATAATTTTTCGATACCACTTTTGTAGATAATTAGATTTTCGATACCTATTTTATTTTTCGATATTTCGATACAGTCGACATTTTAATTTTCGATATTTTGAGCATCGACATTTTACCCTTAGGTATTTTAATTTTCGATATTCAAATATGTAACCGTGAAATTACTAACACGTGAGGTTTTCTATTTTAACCTTCCAGGCTGGCAACGAGCTGGACTGTATAATGACCAAAAAACCTCTTTTCTTTTTCCCTTCTTTCTTTTTAGATGCGTTATAGCTACTGCCACTACCCATTACCCTTGTTTAGTGGAAAATGGGCATAAGACTTCACTTCGCTTCTCTCTTCAGGATATAGGCATAATTTTATAACTACTATCATAATTTTGTCCAGATCCAGCGTCTCGAGCGCATGTGGAGCGCAGAGACAGCGGGCCCTGGCGCGGGCGCAGGCGGGTGCCGCACGGCGTGCGGGGACGCGGGCTGCGAGTGCCGAGCGGGGACTCCGCTCCACTACCATGACCACGTCGCGTTGGTCGCTGCCGATGGCACGCACCTCTCCTGCCTCTGTGGCGATTTTCAGGTAAGACTGTTTGAATAAAATTTTGACTAACAGCTCCTTTTCAAAGGCGCTAATTTGCAAGGAAGGATGTTAACATAAAAACTTTTTCACTTATCATCATGCTCGTAAAGTTGGTATTTATGCTGAATCTAGGCGACATAATAGTACATTGTGTCTTAAGGGCGGTAAATAAGGAATTACGTACGAGAGTCTATTAGACTATTAATGAGTCGATGTTCGTAATTCTAGTACCGCCTGTGCGACATACAATGTTATTCATCACATTTGCGAGTAAAATTGTATATTTGTAAAAGAAAAACTAATATTTAAAAAAAATTGCCGATACCGCTGACTGCGCTCTTCGCAGTGCCAGCCTTCCCCCGCCGCAGCACGTGCCAGACGTGCGCGCGCTCCTGCAGCAGCACGCGCACGGAGTAGCAGCGCGCGTAACAGTATTAGTACGGGCAATGACTCATTTACCGACCTTGGGCTTCATGAAAAGAAAATTAGTACGGGCAATGACTCATTTACCGACCACGGGTTTCATGACAAGCACATTAAGGTCGAGGGTTTTATTTGGGGGTTGCAAGCAAGGTAGCTTGCATGTTACGACACTGTTTACGAGCAAGTGTGATGAAAATGTTGTTATATGTTTATAACAACGAGGTTACAAAGGTCTCATTATCAATTCATCTCCAACTCAACAGCTCCCACCGGGTTCTCTATCGTTTGCCCGAATTTTATATGCCCGAATGTATCGTTTTCTAGAATTTTCATTTGCCATAAAGTAATTTATTTCTGAAATACTAATTTCTTCAGAGTTGATATTAAACTAACCTAACCTAACCTATTGCATTCTATATGATGACATTTAAAAAAATCCTGAAAACAGCACGGTTCTATATATTTTATGGCAAACGTTGGTATGGCAAGTGAAATTCGGGCAAATGAAATTCGGGCAGGTAAAGGTAAACGCTCCCACCGCTGGGCACAGGCAAGAGAGCTTGGGATTAAGTTTCGACGCGAGCCCGGGATCGGGAACTTCACACGCGCTATTGAAATACTGCACAATTGTGTGCAGGTTTCTCGTGATGTCTTCCTTCACCATCTAGCCCGTGGTTGGTGCGGGGTTACTGTTTTATTTTGTCATCGCCAGCTACGCTACGCTCGAGTCACTCGACGTGCTAGTTGCAATCAACGGAAACCATATCAAGTATAATGATGTGTTGATGAGAATTTTCTGCTAAAATCATGCCTACAGCTATTTTATTCGACTACTTACTATTCATAATTACTCGACATGATTACAGCGGTTCCGCTAGGCACCTGTACCTACAAACGGAATTTTTGATAACCAACAAAAGAGTCTTTCAAGATTTATTAAATCAGGTAATTTAAAATAACATCCGCAAAGCCACTTAAGAGTAACATTTATAAGGGAATCATAAAAGTTATTATTTATTTAAAGGTCGAAAGCAATTTTGCTGCTGGAAATTCGCTGAACGCTGTTATTTATTGTAATAATATCGATACGACATCGCTAACACTTTGATTTTCGTAAAAGCGGAGCTTTTCAATAAATAAGACCCCAAACAATTATTTTACTGATGTAATATTTCGTCCAAAGTACATTTCGTAAAAGACGGTGCAAACAAATTAATCGTGTTATTTGGGCCTTATGCTAACATGGCCTATGGCTAGGGTTGAGCGCTCCCTCACGCAGCCGCCCCTTGCTGCGGCACGATTTGTATAATTAAGTAAGAGGGTTACCATCAAGTATACGTATCAGGAATAAGGTACTCCAAGACTCAAACCACTAATCTTTAAAGGATCTACAAAAAAATATATATGTAAGCTACATTATTATTAGTATGCTCACATCTGCCATCACCGTAACCCGCAACGGCAGTTCGGGCGAGCGTCGATATCTGACTCACCAGTCTATTAAATTCAGTGTTCATTTCCGTTCTACTAATTTTCTTGGCGCGAACTTTCAGTCTTTTTGTAATCGAATAGCAATTAACTGATTGCTAACTTCGTCCTATTTCTTAACTTTACCAAATGTAATAAACATAAATTACTTTAGTAGAGAGAAACAACTAAGCGCGTAAGTACTTTCGCCATTGTGTTTAACACCCTGTACAAGATACGCGTCTGAGGGTCTGGAGAGTATTTTTACCTACCACTCAAGCGAGGAACTGCGGACTGGCCTTTTTGTTTAGTTTCTTTTGTTGTTTATCGCCCTTAGCCAATCCACACTAGCCGTGTTTGTGTTGATTACTATTAGACAAGAAACCGTTGTTCAATTTAAGAACTTAAACGACATTAGATTTTTTTTAATGACACTATCTTAATTGTATACATGTTCTGGTTATGCGGTTGAAACTTTTGCATGCATAGCACAACTTCCGTCCAGCGAACAAACACGTAATTTAATTATTCTCTGCACTGCACCCCTATCAGGAGTTGGCGATGCCTACCGCTTGGCGCAAAATTACCGCGAGGAAGCATTGTTGCGAAATTTTCGACAATATCAAGGACTGATGGTTGCCTGCTGCCTGCCCCGCCTCGTCCCGGTGGTCATAAAACATGGCCTAACTGGCGGCGTGTCATCCTTCCGCCCTTGTTATTAGTGGCCGGGCGGCGCTCCGGGCGACAGTTCGGAGTCTCGCCCCTGAAAATTCAATTACTTAGCAACTGACAGCGTATGCGTATTGCGTAGACAGTTGCAGGCCAAATACGTCAATACTCTGTGCACGTATGTGGTAGCATACCGCAACCTCTGCTCCCTTAGGTCATTAGTAATTACTTACATGAACTCTGAAATGCACGTGGAATGATTGTGTGCTGAGTCGTTGTTAACATGGATATTTGGTCGCTAGGCGGACTGGCTACCGGTTGTGGTGCGCAGCTGGACGAGCCTGCGACTCGAGTACTCGGTGGCACACTACACGTACGCCAGCCGAGGGTTCGAGTACGCAGCTGCCTACAGCTTCAACGATGACGCCATGTGCGGACAGCGCACCTTCACCACACATTCCGGTAACGTCATAACCCATTACTATAACTCGACGTCCATATCCCATTACATTTGCAATGATCCACACGGCGGATGAAAAAGGAACGAGAGATAATTCGATGAAAAGGTCCGACGGAAGTAGGAGATAATCGGCAATTTATCCCCAATGAACTCTACGGACCTCGATCGCATAAAACGAAAAACAAACAGTTCAATTTGACATTCGACACGCGTCGGGGTTTTGGAAAATGCGTTGGATATTGTTCTCGGCGGCGTGGGGCGTGTCTCAGAAAATTACATGGCACGACCCAGTTTCACGCGGCCTGGGGTGACACTGAATCGAAAAAAACCTTAAACAAGATCGTAAAGTTCCAATTACGACATAGCATTGCGGCGACTCATTGTGTCTGCCTTTTTATTTCATTATTGCTCACGTATTGCTGTCGCTTGAAATTTCTTATTTTTATTTACAACGTTGATGTATTATTTTGCTCTCTCTTTCCTGTAGGTGAAATATCGTCTCGGAACGTGTCTGTAACGGGCAGCCTTAATGAATTCTTCTATCAGCAGTGCACTTGGGTACTTGACTCAAATGTAGAAAGGCAGCTCTTCATTGACATATTTTCGGAACAGGTAACAACTAACACTAATAACTGCTAAGAAGTCTAGAATACTAATCATAGTTAATGACAACCACTTAGCAAATCATTAAAAAAAGCTCGTACCTACCTTATTATAAAAATCGATAATTTTTCTGAGAAAACTTTATGCGCATTATCAATTTTCTCAATTTTGTTGACGTACTTATTGATTTGAGATTGAGCTACGATATTTTTTCAATGAACATAATCACTTTTTGCATTGATCACTCCCGTGCAAGCCGAAACCAGTCATTGAGGGCGCAACAACCCTGAGATTAAGCAAAGGGAAGATAAGTCTTATCTTACATAATTGAATTCGAAAGGATCATTCTTTTGAGGCTTGGAATGAAACCTGAAGGATCTTTGTAAAAATAAGCAAGTTTTAATCTTATCACTATAATTTCATGAATTTAAGAGACTTAAAAAGCGTACAATTTTGCGTAAAAAATTTCATTACAGTTAAAACTTAAAACGGCTTGTTTAGACATAGTTCATTAGCATCTGTAATAAATTATTAGTAAGTTTTAATTCAGTTTATGTTGATACAATTGCAGTTTCAAAGAAATTTGGAATATAATATTGAAAGGAAAACCAGTTACAAGATTTCACATGAATAACTTAAACATTTGACTACCTTACCAGGCCCCAATCAATGAGGCAGCCTATAGGTTACGAGGGCACTTCGGCAAGTTTGCGTTCTATTATAAGGAATCCCTTTGTATTCGGTTAGAAACTGTTGAGTCTACCCATGTTTTATGACTAGGTAGGTACCCCTAATAATACAATATACTTATCATATCAACAAGATTAGGTATAATCAATGTTAAATGAATAAATAAATATCACGGGACAATTCACACCAATTGACCTAGTCCCAATGTAAGCTTAGCAAAGCTGTGTTATGAGTACTAAGCAACGGATAAATATAATTATATAGATATATACATACTTAAATACATATTAAACACCAAAGACCCGAGAACAAACATTCGTATTTTTTCATACAAATATCTGCCCCGACACGGGAATCGAACCCGGGACCTCAAGCTTCGTAGTCAGGTTCTCTAACCACTAGTCGTCTAAATATTATTAAAATAATAATAATATATGTTAATATTATAATATTTATAACTGGCCATTACCCGCAACTCCGTCCGCGCAAAATTCGTTTTTCGCTATCCCTCGGAAACTATGCAATTTTCGGGATAAAACTATCCTATGTCCTTCTCCGGGATTCAAACTATCTGTATACCGAATTTCATCAAAATCGGTTCAGTGGTTTTGACGTGATGAAGTCACAAACATACAAACAAACAAACAGACCTACAAATTTTCGCATATTTATAATATTAGTAGGATAAAAAGCCTAACAGGAAAATCTCAGTGTCGTGTTTGATCTTTGGCACGACGTTCTAAACCGTTTTTGCTACCAAAAAAGTCTCAAGTTTGCCATTCTTCTTGCAATATTACACAATATAAAATTGCTATAGTAAGCTAGTTTAACCCCATCGTATGCGGGAACTAAAAAAATAATATATTCAAGTCTGAGCTGTTTAATAAGCACAAATTCTGCTGATTTTAATAAAAAACAAAATAGCCTGAAATTTGGCATGTAATCGCGTCCTAAGCATACCAGGGGTTAGACAATCAAATAATGTTTTTTTTCTAAAGAAAGAGACTAGCTTGTCTTATCCTAATAACTAGGACAAATCGTGTGGATCGTGGAACATCACGCTACACGAGTGGTCGGGCGCGGGCGCAGCCAGCGACGCCGGCCTGGCGGCTGCAGCCGGCGAGCTTCTGCACATTTACTGCGCGCGGAACAAGAGCCAGACATACCGGCTACCGTGGCAACACAACACTGTTGTTATAAGGTATTTGTACAGAATTGGAGCAAGCGGCGGCGGCAGGCGAGATACTTCACACTGATGCGATTCACGATGATACATGAGCCAAAGTTACCAACTGCCGGGGCACTGATACTGACGTGATAAGGTTCATACTGGCACAAGGGGCTCATTTACAAGCGCGGTACAAGATCCAACTCTGACAGTTGTTGCGGCAGCTCTATGGTTTAGGGTTTATAAGCATGCTGCTTTGACCAGTAGGGAATGTCTCATTATAGTAATCGACCGATTAACCCCAGTAAACTTACTGCCGAAAATAAACAGCACCAATTAAAAACCAGCACCAGTTAACGAGAAACAGTGTTTACTAAGGCACTATAATATAATTTAGAAAAAAAATAAGGTCCCAATATTATTTGACTATCGCAAAAGAATAAGTATTAATCCCGTTGGTTGACACAAAATAAACGGATGTCATCTAATCGTATTTCCTCATAATTACTGCGAAAAACTGGCTTTTATGTGCTGACTAGCTTTAGCCCGCGGCTTCATCCGCGTGGAATTCGGTTATCGCGCGCTGTTCCCACGTGGCCTGGGTCTCTCTAGCCCAGAAATAATCTCTATGCCAAAAATAACGTCGACCCATTGCTTCGTTTCGACAAACATACAAACGGACGGAAAGACGGACAAACATACAAACACACTTTCGCATTTATAATATTAGTACTTACGGATATTGATTTTGTTGACACACTTTTTATTATGTACTTAACAATATGTTACGTGTTTTTTAAATCACGTCGGCGTCAATATACCGAAAACAAACCCTCGCACACGTAAACTAATACTGTCCAAATATTTAAGGCACGTACATAGCGGGCACCAACGGGGAAACATCCAAAGAAAATAGTGAATCAAAAGAAATCTTTTGAAGAGTCTTTTAACACTATCTAAACAATTTACAAAAGATAGAAAACACTTTTCAAGGCGGCCATTTGCCAGATTATTTAAAAACGGACCTCGGCCTTAATACACGGTCGTGCCAAATACGTGAAAGCGCATGCTTCTACACACTTTATTGGTACAAAGGTTTTCTCTCTGTGCATATTAGATAGAGGTCGTGAGGGAGGACGTGGCAGGCCTTCCGAATGCCTCGCCCACTCGTAAATCCCGAATAACGATGTGTAAAAACAAGCCCGTCGATGAGCTCACTACCCCTGTCGAAAATACTTTATAACGTTTGATGGCAATGTTTCATCTCTAAACCAATAATGTAGGTTGCTCTTAGTGTGATTAGATTACTGTTGTTTCGGGAATCCGTAAATGTTTTGTTTCCTACATACATTTGCGATACAATATGTTGTTTGCAATGTGATTTTTGCAACTTATTATGGTGGAATTATTTAACAGTGATCCCTGTGACAGTAAAAACCTTCCTAAAAAATATTACCAACTTTTTGGCGATCACTATGAGTTATCACTGTTTCAAAGGGATCATCGTAAAACAACTTTACCGTAGGAAATAATGTGGCATTGTGAATTTCTTGTTATTCTTCAGAGCAGTTCTGTAGAATAGGACTTGATATTTGATTCTATGTTGGTTAGCGGCGAATTAAAAAAAACATACTTGTTCGCCAACATGTGAACAAGTTGTGTGTCTGAATTTTAACTTCAAAAAATAAATATGAGCCCTCGTGCAAAACATCTACACAACATTAGTCACATGAAGCTAACAAGCCTCGTGGTGTGTACGTGCTGCGAATAAGCGCAGAAGGCGTTGTTACAATGAAATACGAGCAATTATTTTGTTGGCAGACTGGTGGCTCTGTCACGTCAGCAGCCGCTGTACACGATCCGCTGGCGGTCGCAGGTCGTGCGCGCCAACACGCGGCTGGGCCCGCCGACGCCCGCGCCGGCCGCTTCTGCCGCCGCCACCCACCTCACCGCCATCCATTTAGCTCACCTTTTAGTCATAGCGGCACTTTGCATTACAGCTGATAAAACTTTCCGCGCGGTAATCGTGTGAGTGTGACATCTCTGTGAACTTTACGGTGTTTAGACACTAGTTACCTTAAAAATGAGACTCAAAACAGTACTTACCTAAGGATGACTGCACGAGACATTAAATGGTGTATGTGTAGCCAATCAGTATTACGCTTGTGTGGAGACTAGCCCGTTCCTCTCATCATGAGCCATGAATGAGTGTGCGAAATACACGGGATGTAATGTATTTTACTTAATAGGGATAATTTAGTCATACAATGTAATTCAAATGCGACAAGAAGACTGTTTACTTGCTTGAGTTATTAAGCAGCACTTTTGTAGAAAATAATGTAAAATAATTCGGCAAAATGCTATTTGAGTGTTTTCCTGAGGATAGGTAGGTGAGTTGAGAAACTGTTGACAAAACTTTTTCAGCTGACCTATTCTACGAGTGCAACGTACTGTTGAACCAACTGAATCGGGTCTCACTGTGGTATGGAACTATTTCACAGAAAATGTCATAAGGACGTCGCATTTTCTAAAAAAGAATCATTAGGTAAGACACTCATTTACTGCGAGCACGTTCTATGCTGAATCAGGAATCCAATGTTTCGATAGTATATCTCCAGGAATGACGCAGTCTTTTAGTTTTAAATTAAGTAATATCACATTTTGTAATGTACATTAGCCAACGATAAGTGCGTCAAAGATGCAGTCTGTTAAAAAGTGTACAGTAGTAGATATTCGTTGAAATGGAAATTTCTGGCACTGAACATTCTACTTGGCAATGTTAACCAATAAAATGCTAACTTACTACTTTTGACAGCAAGATTCTGCTTAACCCTTAAATTGATAGTGTACACCAAAGTGACTATGATTCAGACTATCATTTTATATTTTTTTTAATGTAGAATTTTTTGGACTATTAGACCGACACGAGGCTTGTATCATGAACTTTTTTCTATTTTGTCAATTTAAGGGTTAATTAAAATTTAACAAGAAAAAATAAAATCTTCACCAAATCTATCGAGTAAATTAATGAGCGTTGCAAAGCATAAGTAGGTAGACAGTTTAAAGTAGTGTAATGGTGCGAGTTACCTAAACTAAGCAAATTATAGCATAATAATTACTATATTGTTATGAAATAATTATTTGGTGGTAATTTATTATATACATACGCACATTATAAGTTACATACCGGCTTAAAATAGTCTCTTTTTTGGTTGAAGCGGAGCAATTTATTGGTCAACTATGCCGGTATATACCTAATTAGGTATATTTAGTCCAACACAAAGATAATATATATTTTTTTACACTGGAATATGTTAAAAACAAAAAAAAACATACGTTCACCTCGTATTCGACTGTACAGTGGTACACTTTTTTCATTCCTTTGTGAACATTAACCACATTTCTAGTCACTAATAGCTATGCTATTGTCAAACCAATTTGTTCTTTAGAATGTTTAGTGCCGAATATTGACTATTTTACTGACTGTGTTACCACAAAAACTTGACTCTCCTAACTTTTTTCATAGAAAACGGTTTTTTAGTTTTATCTAAAGTTATTTTATGTTTTTGTGGTAAGACCATAAATGTCTTTTTTTGGTTAATGTTAGACATTCATATATAAAGTTAAAATATTGTATGTACGTCTCGATGTCAATTATGGGATATGTTAAAAGGTATGTTTATCAAATATTGACGACTGATGAATGACAGAACGATTTACTTCTCAGAGGACAAATACTGAAATACTGAGCCTCTGGGTTAACCGAAGAATGAATAACGTGTACTTATTGCTTGTTTGCATTTCAGTGTTAATTACTGCAAATATTTATTGTTGCCTTCCTTTTATCATAGAAAAATCGTTTGAAATAAAAAATATTAGTTACAAAAGGATAATAATCACCACTTAAGTATATAATTGAGAGTTAAACTCTGTTATTCTTAAATACGTAATGTGCACTCGATTTCAGATTTGTAACGAATAGGCAAAATATATATAAAAATAGTTTCATTTTAAATATTACCTATTCACTTGCACAGTTTTTTTAGAGAACAAGTTCCAAAGAATTAAGCAAAAAAAATACACAGAAATCTTATAAACGTAGGAACCTAGTTGATGTAAGCATGACCAGCCCCGGAACTGTACTGACTATACTAGGCTAGAACCTGAAATCCACGGAATAAACAATACAACTCAAAACATAGACATTAATTTTTCAACAATGTCTTAGCAGCGGAAGTTTTTGCTAAATCGCTTTAGGGAATGTTCTCAACAGTTAAATGGACTTAAAGCTTTGATAAGGTCGTTCGTAATTTATGAGAAAATAGATTGCTGTAGAGGCAATATTGTGTCTTGTTTAAGTGTTGTTAATGATCGTCAAAGCGCTTTCAGAAGGAAATTGTTTAGTTTTCGGAGTAATCTCAACTCCAAATTATTGTCATCGAACCTATGCATATAAGTCTACGGCGATGTTCAATGTTCTTAGTGATTATTTATAATAGCAAATTTGTGGCAAATTTTACATTATTGAATTATTTTTAATTTAGACTAGTAGTTGTACATAGTTAAATATTAATAACCTAACGAAATTCTCATCTTAAAAGATGATTCCGTGGTATTATTAATAACGTTTGTTACACCGAATTAGATAAACTGAACGCATTTCGTATTTTTATTTACTGCCCTTTTTCCCTGCATCTGAGTTTTAAATAGGTGATTAATGTGCTCAAAAAAATTATGCAATCTATTTCAAATACCTTTTTTACGATACTGCTTGAAAATGTGGCCATAGATAACCTATAAATCCAGTACACAAAATTTATATTTGTACATTTAACAGCTCATTAATGGCTCACAAAACACGACAACAATGTTACGCGTTACGTAGAGGCTGGAAAGTAAGCAATAGATGAACGAGTTAGTTAATTTTTATTTACTGCCCTTTTTCCCTGCATCTGAGTTTTAAATAGGTGATTAATGTACCCAAAAAAATTATGCAATCTATTTCAAATACCTTTTTTACGATACTGCTTGACAATGTGGCCATAGATAACCTATAAATCCAGTACACAAAGTTTATATTTGTACATTTAACAGTTCATTAATGGCTCACAAAACACGACAACAATGTTACGCGTTACGTAGAGGCTGGAAAGTAAGCAATAGATGAACGAGTTAGTTTGAAGGCCGACCCGAAGGGATGGCCTTCGATAATACGAGTCCATCTATTGCACTTCTGGCAGAGACTAAACATTGTGATTTTCACGACCACTGCGAAAAATTCACAAAAACAAATTTAAAAATCCAAAGACGCGTTGCTCCCGCCCATTTTAGTTTTTCTTTTATGACATTTTAAACGAATCCGTTCAGTACCCAACCACATACTTATTAAAAAAATATAAACGTCATCCTCGTCATGTCCGACCTTCTGCGCTGCAGTGGCGTTTTTTCATATCAAAAAAAATTAAAGCATTTTGTGCATATTATGCGTTTAAGAAAAAAAAACACTTTATAAAAGTCATTCCTTAAAGATATTCATTCAACCTAATTCAATCAGACTCTCGTGGCACTACCTATAGGTACGTATAAAGACGCGTTCCCCCCATTTAGTTTTTTTAATGATAATATTTTTTTAAACGATTTTCTTCGTAACCGTAAACCATTCTTTATTTAAAAAATATAAACGTCATCCTCGTCATGTCCTGCCTTCTGCGCTTTGTGGTTTTTTCATACTTAAAAAACTTTAAAGCATTTTGTGCAATTGGCGTTTAAGAAAAAATTTACTTTAAAATTATTCCCTTTCATTTATTTATTTACCAAATTCATACGTCTTTAGTACAATCAAATTTCATGAGCTTGTGTGCAATTATTTCCTTTCAAACTTGTGGCATACTATAGGTAATATCTTTGTAGCCATTTAGTTCCTACCTGGACACTGTCGAATAAACATTCGAGATTCATTGTAATCAAAACCTACTAACTAGGTATTATTTGAAAGATTTTTCTCGACCGTAAACCATTCTGGTTTTTAATAAATTATGGAGCAGTCAACCAAGCTATATCGAGCCTTGTCATTTCTGCAGAGCCTCGACTAAACTTTTCATTGGAAATGTTCTCCTCTGCCTTACTTTTAACTTTAGCTGGTGGCTTTGAGGTTTCTGATAGAAACTTAGTTTTTGCGACAGAGAATTATTGCAACTGGCTTTCGAGAACAGATTTAAGTGAGCCAAATTTATATGAACTTTCCAATTTAGTCCAAGCCCACAGAAATAATAATACGAGGAATAGTAATGCAATATATTTCCTTTCAAAATTGATTTCATAATTATTTAGCTTTTCCTGCTATTGTAGATAAATAGATAATATCTAAACTTTAGCCATAAACTATCGACCTAAACTCTCGATTTAAGACTTGATTAATCCGGTACAATATCATTTACCTAATATACCTACATAAACTTTTGAGTTTTTTTTTGTGTGTTTATAGGTGTAAGAAAATGACGATACGCAGTTGGTAACGTTACCACCTTTTAACGGTATTTAAAGCCCTGGTTTGCCGTAAGGTCCTCGGTTCATTAGAACGATACAGCATCATAATGTATGCAACACAAGTTTAACTGATTGTTGACTGTCAAACTTGACTAATTAAGTGTAGGTATTTATGTTGCGCAATGCCGTGTTGCTTTAGTGCTTGAGCCGGGTGTTAGAATGAAGTGAAGTTTAGTATTGGGACCATATTTCGGCTAAAGGATTTACATGCGTTCGCTACAGCTATGAATTGGTTAATATTTTTGTCCACTTTAACTAGTCACAACACGTCCAAACTTGTGTAGGCGACCAAAAGCTGAAGTTTATTTTTAACGGTAATCTATAGATTTTTATTTGTAGGTACCTAGGCTTAAGTACCTACTTGCATTTTTTTATCTAGCTTGTTTCATTTATATTTTTCCTATACCTACCTACTCATTAATTGTTTAAGTATTTTACTGATTTCCATTTGCACCAATTTTATACAGGATGTTTGGTAGCTACGTGCAAAGCTTTAAGGGGGTGTTAGCCGAGGTATTTTTGAAATTTTTAGCCATGTACGTCTTAGCCGAAATTTGATTTTTTTTATTGAAAATTTTGAAATTTTAGGAAAATACCCAAATTTTGATAGTCTCGAGTCTCGAGTCAATATTGCCCCAATGAGCGTTAGCTTGTAACAAAATCTTTTATTTCGGATAGTTTAATGTGTATGGAGGCCTCCATTTTGTTTTTGTGGCAAGAAAGACACTTAAAAATGATTTCATTTTGTCCAATACACATTAAACTATCCGAAATAAAAGATTTTGTTTACAAGTTAACGCTCATTGGGGCAATATTGACTCGAGACTATCAAATTCTATGGGTATTTTATTAAAATTTCTAAATTTTCAATTTAAAAAAAAATAACAAATTTCGGCTAAGAAATATATGGCTAAAAATGTTCAAAAATACCTCGGCTATCACCCCCTTAAAGCTTTTAGCTACCAAACACCGTGTATAAATAATTGTAAGCTTGACACTGCATTTTGTATATTTTGTATACCTATGGCTCATTTAGGTTATGTTTCTTTTGTTTTCGTGGACCCACTGAAAATCAGCGTCGGTGCACTGCACCAGGGGAGACCGAGGTGAGTTGTGACAGAGGAGAGTTGTGACATCGTCGATTTTTGGGAATTTACTTACTGCTAGCAAGCTCGCAATAGCACGCGTTTGATACTTCGAGACTTGAATTAAAACACGCGTGCTATTGTGAACTCGCTAGCAGTTAATAAGTTCCAAAAAATCGACGTTGTCACAACTCTCCTCGGTCTCCCCTACCTATGTGCTCCGAAATATGCTGAGTGGTAACCCCTTTTTTTGTAATAATTCAACACTCACCTTTTTGTCTGTTTAGATTTAAGTAAAAACCTGCAACTACATGATGAGATGAATATTATTTCAAAATATTTTTTTCTTTCTTTCTTTAAAGCAAAGCCGCACTCCGGCAGCAGTCGGTGCATACCTTATTCTAATACAATTTGTTCAAGTCGACGTTCTAGTTTGACGCTTTTGATTGTCGTCAGCCGCTGCAGTTTGCGGAAAGTTGCGTCCCGGAAAAGGCGTCTCAAGATCTTCGCATCCATGCCGTTCAGACGTCTTTTGTGCCCCTCTCAAAGGAAACGTGATTTAAACTACATGCGGGCACAGCAAATATTCAAATCCCGCCCCCGACCCCAACTCTTCCTCGCCAGCCCGCGATGAAACAAGCCCAACAATTAAACAAATCCTGATTAAGGCAAAATTTTCTTTCCCTCTTAAATATGCAGATCGTTAAAACTCTGTAATTGGGGTTTTAAACAACGGACGTGTAGCTATCACCAAATGCCAAACTCGGCAAAGGATTAACATAAATTTCATATTTTCTGTAATACCTTAATGATCTTCGGAAAGTTCCTTGGCTGCGGTAAAATTCGCAACTAATCGAAATTCGAACAAAGGAAAGAACAGAAATTTTCACGATGGAAGCTTTTAGGACAAAGTGTTATTGAAAATTTAATTATCTAAATAGCTACTCTCAAACTTGAACAAATATATACTAATACTAATAATATCTATACTAATATCACCTATAAAGAGGAAGCGTTGGATTATTGGATGTTTGTTACGAATTAACTCAAAAACTACTAAACCGATTTTAAAAATTCTTTCACTATTAGAATGCTAAATTATCCCAAAGTGCCATAGTCTAAATTTATTAACAGAAAAAAAAAAGGGTTCCGTACTAAAACGACAATAATGTAACTCCAAGTGTAAAAAAAGTTGCCATAGAACATCTTTCATCGCATGCGCTGTAGAAATTATTGATTATAAAACAATTTTTTTTAACGATATTAAAGAATACATCAAGATCTACAAAAAACTTAACGATACTATATGTCCAACTATTGTAGTTATGTCACTATAATTCCTTTTTTACGTTTTAAAAGTTGACAGAAATGCCAACTAAAATCAGACCATGTTATCCATACCTTTGTATTAATCCTTATCCAAATAAATAATTTTATATTCAAGACGGTTTCAACACCTGAAGATTACTATTTGAATTACCTATTCAAATCGGACATTCCATTCAAAAGATACTACGAAATTAAAAATATCAATCTAACCAAAAAATGCATTTACTCTACGTTAACGCGCCCCGGCTTCGTGCGGATCGGGTGTAGTTTTTGGGAAATGGCGCTGAAAAAAATTTTAACAAAAAAGTAAAACCGACTCCAAAAAAATAAAAAAAAATGGAACCGACTACAAAACCCTTGAAAATATTTTTCTAGGTACTACTATTTCGAAGTCGGTGACTCAGCACGAGCCAGCAGGAGTGGAACAATAGTCGTCTACCTCACCTTCATACAATCGCTACTGTTGGGTCGTGCTGAGTCGCCGACTTGAAGCTAGTAGGTACCTAGAAAAATATTTTCAAGGGTTTTGTAGTCAGTTCCAGTTTTTGTTATTATTTTTTTATTTTTTTGGAGTCAGTTTTTTTTTGTTAAGTTTTTTCTTTATTTCTCACTTTTTAGTGATTTCTGCCAAAGTACATCTCACAACAATTTCATTAAGCCCAAACACGGCTTAGTTACGTGGTTTTATAACAGAGTTCCGTTGCCTACTTTCCGGGTTCAGCATCAGATCAGTTCAAAAGAATCATTAACTTAAAGCTTCTTCTTAGTCGCTTATCTAGGCATATTAATCATGATCGTTTATAGACGAGCGAGCATTACTTAGCTTTGATGAGTTCCATTGGTCATCTACGGTCTTCTTCATCAGGTCTAGTTTACCAAATGATACTTTCTGAATGTAAATGCTCATCTTAATGCTAAAAATGCCAAAATCGCCATAGGCCTATAGAATTTGAGGTTTGCCCTCGATTACCCTAGGATCCCATTAAAAGTCAAAATCAAAGTCAAAATATCTTTATTCAATTTAGGCTATAACAAGCACTTTATCATTATTTTTTTATTAGAAAGAGTACTTTTCTGAGGGACCACCTCAGAAAAGTACTCTTTCTAATAAAAAAATAATTTTGAAAATCGGTCTACAAGTGACTGAGTAATCGGTGAACATACATAAAAAAACATTGGAACATAGAATCTCCTCCTTTTTTGAAGTCGGTTAAAAATGTGTGTGAAGTGCCCTTGATTAGAGACCTTTTTAGAGTTCTGTGCTCAAAGGGTAATAAAAACGGGACCCTGTTACTAAGACTCCACTGTCCGTCTGTCTGTCTGTCACTACGCTGTATCTCATGAACCGTGATAGCTAGACAGTTGAAATTTTCACAGATGATGTATTTCTGTTGCCTTTATAACAACTAAAAACAAAATAAAATAAATATTTAAGAGGGGCTCCCATACAACAAGCATGTTTTTTTTTGCCGTTTTTGCTCGATATTAATAACGGCAACATGTACTTGCTTGAAATATTCACAGAATTTTATTTGTATATTGATTCACTTTAAAAATACATAATTAAATTAAAATAAAATAAATATTTAAATACAGCAAACGTGTTTTTGCCGTTTTTTGCTAATGTCTAATGTTGTACAGGTACGGAACCCTTCACGCGGGAGTCCGACTTGCACTTGGCCGTTTTTTTATTTTGCCCGTGCGAAGCCGGGGCGGGTCGCTAGTCAATTATAATTAAGTCAGTTAGGAATGCTCCTTAAGCATTTAAGTATCTATCATATCTGCTTTTCAGTTTATTCTTATGATTTATGTACTATTTTAACAACTTTTCAGTATTTCTCGGGGCTCTGCAGGTGGCTATAATCCTAAGAGACCTATATTTCATTTTCAGTATAAGTTTTGCTGGTAGAAGTTGGTGCCAGCTGAACTCGACCCAAGAATAATGACTGGTGCTGTGTTCTCGGCCACTTCACCGTTATTGTTGTTTGTTGTCATAATTTAAAGGACTAAACTGGCGTATTTACATAAAAATACGGTTCATAAAGTTTCGCTTCATCAGTTTGTTTTATAAATTGCTCGCAGTGAGCCCAACACAATATATTTTGTCATTCTGCGGCACCAGCGGACGATTCTACATAATATTATTTTGATTAATGGACATCGTTCTTGAATAGGATAAAAACATTTTTATCTCAATGAGTTAAAAAGCTTGAAATGTCGTCTTTAATCATAGATTACCATTGATAGGATGATTTATAACACAAACTGTCACGAACGGAACGAATTCTTGCACCGGGGTAAGTACCTAATAGAATATATAAAAACAAAACATAATAATATTCATTACGTATAAGTTCAGTTTATATATTATTTTAAATATAACATACGTTTGCTATAATGCTCATAACGTATAATAATAAAACATATAATTTCATAATGTATAATGAGCTATAGACATAAATACATTAAGTATGACGATCAAATAATATAATTTATGCAACCTCTTACAACCAAAACATAATAGTTATTTATGTGGCTGGTGCATAATGAGAGGCATTAAAGTACGAGTGTGGTTTTATGAAACGAGCCGAAGGCGAGTTTCATAATAAGATTACACGAGTGTTTTAATGCCTAATTATGTATAGCCGCATACATAACTTTATCTACATGCATATCATAAGTTTTCTATAATATGTTCAGATATGGCCTGTATTTTGACTTTGACTTTGACTGACTTTGACTTGACTTTGACTTTGACTTTGACTTTGACTTTGACTTTGACTTTGACTTTGACTGAATAATAACGAGCAGCAGCACGTCGCGCGCGCAGCGGGCGCAGCTTGTGGGGCAGAAATACCTACCTAGTTCTCGTTAATGCAGGTCATTCTCAATGGTTCTTGAGCACATTTTGTCTGTCCCTGACTGAATGCTCCTCAAAGGTTGACTGGTAGAGATCCCTTAAAGGTATATGTTATAGAATATAAATTTAGCCCATAAACGTGTTATTTCTTATGAAAGTATATAAAACAACTGTTATAGTAATCGAACGTTATCTTCTATACCTACATATAAAATGCTTTGTCCTGAATGACTGACTGACGGATCAACGCACAGCCTAAGCCGCAGATCCTTGTTCCTAATTAAGCAGCATGGGGTCATTCTACACGACGTTTTTTTTGCGTTCGTTTGTATCGATACAAACGCAAGTCGAACGCTCAGAAAACGCAAGGAAGCCGGCACGTTTGAACCTTACACAGGATCCTTGCGTTTGTAACGATAAAAACAAACGCTTGCGTTCGAAAAACGTGGAGTATCGAGTTTGTATCGCGTCTGTCTGTCCCTCCTCTCTCTGCCGCGGTGCGTTACAAACGCGCATCAAACACGCGCGTCGTCAGCGCGTAAAAAAAACGTCGCGTGTAAGGCTCTAAGGAAGGTAGGGGAAATGGTCAATTTTCGAATACTTTCCGAAATAACTTCAAAACTATGCAACTTAAAAATACTAAAATATATTTTTGAGATTCTTACAAAAATTTACTTCATTGGATATTTCACGATTTATACGTTGCATTTTTTGGTTTCGAACTTACCTACCTCCCAAAAGTGGCTATGTTTGGAATTCATTTCCATACGTTACACGTCCATCTTTCGGTCATTGATTTACTCGACGGCCGGACAGACATATAAGTGATCTTAGAAGAGTTAGTTCCGATTTCTCCTTTTGAGATATGGAACCCTAAAAATTCAAAAAGTATCGACTTTGTGAAATAATATACAGAAATAAAGGACAGCCTTGTTGCTAACTACTAATTTTCATGATGGCAAAAATCAACCATTGTCACCAAATTTAATAGTAGCCTGTTAGCTGCTACATTCATTATTAAAGGTATGTTTCTCATTAAAAATGTTATTTAACTCGTACAGAACAATTATCACGTTGCTCTCGCTCGCGCGACGTCGCCTACCTAATTGATTCTTGTGATGAAGCAGAAGTTATACACTCGTTAATTGGAGTTTAGAATTCGATTAAGACTTACCTACTTACTAGTTATACAAGCTTCATTGCATTTAACTTTTTTTTTATTAAATTATTATTTCTACTGAAATGGCAACGACGAGTACGAGTCGTGTCGTGTACATTAAAAAAAAAACATGTATGGCGGGAAAGTACAAGGGCAACTTTTTAAAGCCGTGCCTGAGCATTTAATTTGATATTTTAACGATTTTGTTTTATTTCCTCGCATTAAATATTGGAGAAAAGCACTATACATACATGCCTCAGCGGAAATGTCAATTCGTGGATTCGTATTTATCTACTCATCCACGAATTGCTGTTTCCCGGCTTCGGCAGTAATGTAGGTACTATTGTTTTATTTTACTTTATATTTAAACAAACGCATTATTGAAAAGGTACAATTGAAGTACTTATACTGAACTATCCTAAATATAGCTTAACTATATTTTTATGACATTTTGGATTTCCACGTTTTATTAATATTTGTGTGTATATTGTGTGTGTGTGTGGAATAAACTTTATTTCATATTGTTCCGGGTATGTAATCTCCGTAAAAACTCCGGGTTATCAAATCGAAAATCTTTTCAAAGTGTGTTTGTGGTAAGTTGAACAACAATTTATAAGTTTCATGCAGGTTCTCCAAAAAAATGATCATATGCTTGAATATAACCGTTCGTTTTTGTCATTGATGCTTGTCTAAAACAGTTATTCTATTACAATATAATCGCCAATTGGGCAATTAGGTTTGCTTTACATCGAATAGGTATATTGTTTTAGGATTCCTACCGAACTATTAAACTAAACGTAGTAGATAATCGTTCGAATGCTATTGAAACCGGCCGTTTATATTCGCTAACTATAGGAAACAATGGATTTCACAAAGCTAAACCGGATAATCTCGTTGTTTTGAAGTATGTCAGAATTTCCAGTTCAATTGTGAAATAGGCAACATGAAACGATTTATTTTTATTTGCGGCGTCATTGTTTATTTATTTATTTTAAGGAGAGCAAACAGAAGCAAGCGTATACAATATGCACTTATAAAATAGATACATTCTTAAATTCACTTACTCCCTAACGAGCCCCCACTAAGAAATATGGTATAAGTGATTACTTACACTATACACTGTGATACATTCAAGGTTTCATAAATGTTGTTTTTGAAGTTATCTCTCGTCATATCAAATATATCCACTGACAGAGGTAATTTATTATAAGAGTTACACAAGCGTCGCAAAGGTGCGCGATGACCAGCGTTGCTGGAAGAGAACGGGACGGCGAACAAGGCGGCGGACCGAGAACTGAAACGTGAAGGAACTCTAAAGCTGACCTGCGATAGAAGCTCTGCACTGTTGTAGTTGTAGTGCCCTCTACAGATGTTGTACAATGTTACCGCGTCCGACACGTTACGCCTAGTTTCGAGGGAAGATATTTTATAATACTTCAATAGGTTACCTACGGTAGCTCATTTTCTTCCCTGTCAAGCGTCTATGCATTAAAACAGAGACCTTTCTGTACTTGTATTATTATCTATTCTGTGTCAGAATGTTAGTTAGTAAAGTTTAATCATTATTTTTGCGAGCTTTTAAGAGTCTGGCAAAATTAGGGCCGGCTGAATTTACTAGAAGTGTTTAAAACTGTTTTATAATCATATTCTACAATATACATTGATATTTGTATATAATACATTATATCATCCAGCCATTTAAATTGAAGTTAAGGGAACAACATTTTAATTTTAACCCACTTTCTCAATTGGTTCTGTAGTTAAATTGGCTGTCTACCCAACATAGCAGGTATGCAGGCGTTCAATAAGTATATACTACTTACACTGCATACCCCAGTTCCACCTTCAGAAAATAAAATTTTCATCACACTTGCTCGTAAACAGTGTCGTAACATGCAGGCTACCTTGGTTGCAACCCCCCAAATAAAACCCTCGACCTTCATGTGCTTGTCATGAAACCCGTGGTCGGTAAATGAGTCATTGCCCGTACTAATTTCGTTGTCATGCAGCCCAAGGTCGGTAAATGAGTGTGATACTGCATGGCGTGCAGGAGCGCGGCGCGGGCACGTCGCGCGCATGGTCAGTGCCCTTAGTGTAAGTTTTCGGTTACAAAATACGTCTCGATCGCGTTCGCGTTAAAATCTCAATTCATATGGAAACACGAACATCGCAAACGTTCCGCTAGAGGCGCTGTTCATGTTTCCATATAAATTGAGATTTTAACGCGAACGCGATCGAGACGTATGTTGTAACCGTAAACTTACACTAGGGGTACAGGCTGGGGTAGGGCGGCGCGGAGGCTGGCGCTGCCGAGAACGTAGTCAGCGGTATCGGCAACTTTTGAAAAAATATTAGTTTTTCTTTTACAAATATACAATTTTACTCGCAAATGAGATGAAGAACATTGTATGTCTCACGGGCGGTACTAGAATTACGAACATCGACTCATTAAAGCCCTCAGTCTTCGACTTTATGTTTTTGAAATAATCAATGTGATTTTCCCACTAACGTCGATAAGCCAAAGGCTACTAGAAACACAGGGAAGCTTAAAGTTCCATCTTACAGACTGGCTAAAACCAAAAAGTCTTTTCTGGGAAATTGCATACGTTTTTATAATAAAATTCCAAAAAATATTATAAATGAAACGGATACAAAATTCAGATCTATTGTCAAGAAGACATTAATATCAAAGGCGTATTATAAAGTTATAGTTAGTATAGTAGTAGTAGTAGTTTTAGTATAGTAGTAAAGTTAGTTATGATATAATTATCATGGACAGGGATATTTGGAAATAATTACGATCCGCATTAGCGATCCCTTCAAATAGCGAACCTACTGTGTTAAAAATAAAGTTGTGTTAAATACTTGTGATGTATACATATCATTTAATAATACTGTAAATCTGTTTTAAAAAAAAAAAATATACCTCGTTGAGTTTCTTGCCGGATTCTTCTCAGCAGAGGTTTTTCCGAACCGGTGGTAGATTTTTTTTGACATTCATAAGTGCTTGTTATAGCCTAAATTGAATAAAGATATTTTGACTTTGACTTTGACTTTGACTTCGGGCTTCTAATAGACTCTCGTTCGTAATTCCTTGTTTACCGCCCTTAAGACACAATGTACTAATCTTTATGCTGGCTTTGTGATCTTTCTCTTTAACTATACTTAACTTCGTTCTACACCTACACAATTATATAATATACATGTCTGCGGTATAGGTACATATGTATACCGCAGACAGAACTTAGCAGACCATTAATATTCTGTTTGCGATTAAAATCTTTCGACGCCGCGAAATAGTAAAAGATAATTAATATAAATTTCTTAATACCATAGACCTTCTTACAAAATAATAGGTTTTTAAAAGTGGCTATAAAAATGTAAAAGCATGTAGAAGTCTAACATAATTACATAAATAAAAAATAAATAAAAAAAGTACTTAGTTAACCTCTACTTTGTTTTCTGTACCGGTCACAGTCTACAACGGAAACAATACATAGTACCTTGGCAGTGGTCAACTAGAATTGAAATAAAATAGGGATTCGACACTGGGCAGTCGTGAAGCAAGGTCTACTAGTGGTTAGGCAATTCTGCCACTCAATGAGGCGCAAGAGTGTGCCTTCAGGCGGACACACCTGTGTTCTGCTTCATTGCACCAATTTGCCATTTGGAGACCGAAAGCCAATAACAAATTATAACGATTTCATCAAAGACATAACAGGAGCTAACGTTGAAATTTTAATCGAAACAATTTAAAAAAAATCTTTATGTTAAACATGTGTTTAACGTCTAATTACTCTTGTGAATTTATACACAGGTCTCCATTGGCGTGCAGTGAGTCACTTCCAGGGTAGGCAGATATTTTGCGCCTGCAGCAGAGCAGCACGCCACCCTCCCGCAGCAGGGCAGGTAGGTAACACTAGCGCTGCTTACCCTAAATGCACGCCATTGAGGTGTCCTTAATCTCTGGACTGGACAAAAACGAATATTGCTAATTTAGGTAGTAGAGCATTGAAAACAAAACGGCTACGTAATAGATCTGTTATTTGGATAATTCTACGAGCGTTTGTACCGCTATCAGTTTCCTGTCGCTTGGGCATACTGAAGATACTGTACCACATGACACCACGTCATTTTATAAAATCCTTCTGTTCAACCTGCAATCAGAATTTTATCTTTATTATTTAATCGAAGAATTTTATATAACGACATATGGTGTGCATGAGGTTCAGTTACAATTCATTAAAATTCCTTATCAATAAATAAATCAGCGATTTTTAATTCGTCAATTTGGAGCAGCTTGTGTATGTAGGTCTGGGTTTTTACGTCTTTATCGTACCTTTTATGTAGATAATTAATATATTCTTTACGAAATAGGGTGGAAAATTCTCCAGTGATAACGTGACGGTAAGTGAGTATTAGATGAATGGAATAGATTCTTGTAAATTGATATTTATGGTAATTATAATGTAATATTAAATTGAATGAATAAATAAACTACTTGTGTCACTAGAGGACTAAGATAGAATATCTCATATATGTGTAGGTACATTTTGTGTTTATAAAGCCGCTTAATTATTATTACATTCGGAAATTGACAAAAACATTTTCATTGTTTCGTTTATTAACTTCAAGGAAATGAAATACACTTACATAATAAGCCTTTTCTTAGTAAGAAAGATTTCATTAGGCAGATGAAAGCCCGGTTATTTTTGTCGTTTTTGTCAGTGAATCTCAAATTTAATCCGGGCTTTGTCAAAGAGACTGCTAATAATAGCTTTACATTGTGAAAACCTCCACACTGCGGGTAGGGTGCAAAGGACAAGGGGAATTTAAGTTAACTCCGATAATCAGGGCTCAATAAAATCATTGTGACACGTTTTTTACTAAGACTTTGATTATGTTGATTGCTCAGATCAAATAAAAAGTACTTTTTATTTGATCTGAGGCTGACTGCTGCTAACCTCCACATTTTGTTTATAATAACTTATAAATTAAAATCAAACAGTTTATTCTGCAAATAGGCCACAAAGATATCTTTGCAGCTCATGAATATGCCTTTGACGCGGTACACTTGGAGTATTGATCAGTAATTTTTTAATGGCAATGTGATGCAAAATTTGGCAAAATGTAGCAGGACGCGGGTATCCGTTCATTTCGCAAATAACATTTGGCAACCTGATTTATTTCGCTATTTTTCATTTCGCAAACTCTAAAACTGTAAATATTTCAGGATTTATTTCAGGGTCATCGTGTAGCACCCTTTAGGTTAGGTTAGGTTAGTTTTATAAAAATCTTTAAATATTTACAGTTTCAGAAATAATAATAATAATGTAATAAGTAGTTGCGAAATGAATCAGGTTGCCAAATGTTAGTTGCGAAACATTAGTGAACCCGGGACGCGAGTCCGAGACCTGCTTCGCAAATGTTTTGCTCCCAGGGACAGCTGATTACTGCGTTGTTTTACGACATGGCCAAATTTACGGTGTCTCGAGGATGTTGTGCTGTCAAAATAAGGAAAAGAAAAATCTGCTTTCGCCCTCGATATATGTACATAGTAATGTAATTTCTACAATTTTGTAGTGAAAATGGCAAAAAAGTACGACTTATAATTTGAACATGCCCGTCCGTCTTTCCGCTTCCTCGCTCAAAGATTCTCAGTACTAGAAAGCTTTTTAGAATAATTGAGGGTAGATACGCGAGAAACGAATTCTTAGCAAAGTCGAAGGCAACAGCTACTTAATCATATTATAAAATTTTGTTATATTCAAGTGTTGTACTTTAATAAGTTTCTACTAAAATTTCATTTTTAATACAAGCCTTTATCTCTGATGTATTTTTAGTTAATTGTGTATATGTATACTTACATCGTCATTCAAACTACATAATGTATTTCAAGTTAACCCAACCACTGAAAGTGGGTCAAAATTAATTTGCAATGTTTGGAACAAACCAACAAACAGCGCAGAATTCGTTAATCGCTATCCCGCGGGAACTATGCATTTTTCCGGGATAAAAACTATTCTATGTCCTTTTCCGTGACTAAAACTATATGTATACCGAATTTCATGTAAATCGGTTCAGTGGTTTAGACGTGATGAAGTAACAAATAAAGAAACAGACTTACAAACTTTCGCATTTATAATATTAGTGGGATTAGTGGGATATGAAGTGAAGTTAAATATAAAAGGGGTAAGTTGATTTTTAGGAAATTTAACCTGGAATGTATCAAAGAGAAAACACATTATTTATATATTATCTATATATATAAAATTCAAAGTCCTGACTCACTGACTGATATATCATCGCACAGCCCAAACCGCTGAAGCTAGCTTGAAATTTGGCATAAGTACATATGCATTAAGTGACATAAAGGTACATTAAGAAATTATTTTTCAAAATTCTCACGGGATAGGGAATAAATGGGATTTACATTTTCACTTTAAAATCGCATTCACCATCTCTTTCTACCCTCATCCTACACCGTGGGATAGAAAAAATGGTGCAAGCGATTGAAATTCCGTATGCGTTAGACAATAAAGGCCTCTGGTTTCTTTTCAAAAAGGTCTTCAATCATGTTTCTTATTGAAAAAAGGATTACAATATTGCTGGCTGATTTCGAACAAAGGTACCTACGCATCGGCCTTCTATGTATACCAAAAAAGCGATAAGTTTAACCTACGAAGTTTAACTAACTCAAATTGCGTGACTGCTTTAAAAAATAAGCTTAAATATATTACGTGTGTAATTTTAGTGAACCTTGTCGTGTGTTTAAATAATTGCATTTGTCAACAACCCCACCTACAAACATAGCATTAGCAACCAATGATTACTGCTCACGCATTGTGGTAATAGGAGCTTAACTAATAATAAATCTAGCCGTAGTTTATTATAACTTTCTATCCGTTTACTCGATTTTAAATGTGATGTTTATGTACTTGTCGATAGTAATCCTTTGCATAAATAAGATAAAAAGTTAAAAAACGCCCACTTGCTGGAAAAAACGCAATTGAAAACCTTCACTGACAGTTGTATAAGAAATTACATAATAACCGCTTAGTTATAGATGCTCATTAAATCGGTGTTATTTTAATATGTACCTATTCATTTGTATAATATTATATACTTCAATCAAATCAATCAATCAATTGGTCAATTGGTGTCAAGTGTCCCGAGATATTTATTTAATTTTTTATTTTTTTCACTTCTCATGCTCCTAAAATGTTACTTTAGTCTCTGCATATCGGGTCTAAAACTCCTTTTTATTCTCTAGGGATTAAAGTAATTTTCTTTTAATTTACGTTGGAAACCTCTGTTTAGGGTGTGGGCTGTTTAGCCATCACGGTGTTTGTGAATGGAGGATTTTTAGGCGTGGAAGTAACCTCAAAATGACAACTGTGCAAAAATATAAAAAAACACGATTTAATTTCGTGAAACACAATTATTGATTACGAATATGAATCTACTCAATTATATTAAGGATTAATTCATTTTATTATGCATAGTCCAATTAGTTTTAAAACAGTTTTCAATTTTGAAACTGTTGGCTAAATATGCACATTTTAAAGCGTCACTTCATAAAAAAAAAAAACCACGCAACATTTTTTTTTGCTATTTGAATTTTGACCAGATGGCCTGTCCATTAGTCGAGCGTACGTTTTTAAAAAGTAATATTGAAATTTTGAACAAAACATTGTTTTTTTTCCTCGCATCCAAAGTGAAAAGTGGAGCGTTTAACGCGAGACTAAACAACCATAATGCCACTCGAACTATAGCCACCCTCGCTCTGTTCGGTCAAAATCTCGTGTCATTATGGCTTGTTTTAGTCCCTTGTTGAACAATCTATTATTTTGAAAACTGCAATCGGCATCACATTCTTTTTCACCACTTCTTTCTGTCAAAAGGGGGTAGAAATAGAGATGGTGAATGCGATATTTTAAAGTGACAAGCGACTTGTGATACTGAAATTTTTCATTATTTCGTAGTCAACAGAAGCTCGATTTAACGCACAATTAGTTAAGTTATGAAGCAGATAGGTCCAGTACCTACAAGCGGCTCAATAGCTGTGACCGCGGCAAAGCTACATTTCAGACCTTTAAATCTGGTTTTCGGTGGAATAAATACAGGAATGTCTTTATCGACAAAGGGAAGCGCCTAGTGTAGAGCTGTAATCGATGCCACATTCTCGCTGGTTTCGACTAAGACTTTGGTCTAGTTTCACGTTAGATTATTACTAAACCGCAGTCGGACTGTAGTCATGACTAAGTAATGAGGAAGGTTGCTGTCAGCAACTGTTAACCACATTTTTCATTTACAGTAGATATAAGTAAAATGATTACTACAAACATTTATCTAAAATTAGGTTATTCTCACAGGATCTAAGTACGAGTAAAATTCCATAATCTTAACATAACAGCTAAATCTAGAAACATTACATTTTGGATCGGCGTTTTTCATCCAACGTAAATGAAGACCACTTAGTTTGGCAATTCAGTCAAACCAACAATAGTAAATAATAATATTTTGTAAAATATGTAAAATATCGATGTTTTCAGAAAGGAACTAAAACTATAAGTAGGCCAGTCAAGTGTACAAATATGTACTTATTTAAAGTTTCAAAAATATGTACCACGGACTCTTATTCCGACGCAATAAGGCCGTACCTACATTATATTTTGCAGTTTTTCGCATTAAAGTATTTTGCGTCAATAACCTAACCAACAAAAAGTTGGAAAACTTTTTTGCCGACATTTGTCACTTCGTCAATCAATATCTCAAAAACGGATAAATACTTTGTCACTTCAAAGTTCAATATCTCAAGAGCATACTAAAATTAAAATGTATCAAATTAATAAACATAAACTGAACGCCAATAAGTGAATGTAGCGCATCAATTTTATGGTACTGGTGCCCAAAACTTTTGACCATATTTAACCCTGCAAATAATAATTTCACATTCGCATTTGTCACGGGTTGCGGTGTAGGTACAAATAAACGTGGATATACTCGGTTCAAGTGAGAATAATATTGGAATAACACGGTTAACAGGCTCGGGAGGGGGTGCATGAGCGAAAAATAGGTGCTATTTGTTGGTGCCGACACCTGGCAACCGCTTATTGTTGAAACATCGACTGCCAACTTCTACACAATTACTCATCTCGAATCGCTATAAAGAATACAAAAGAAATACTTTGATGTATTTTTTAAAATATGAAATTAAACTATTATTTTTGGACTTATTCGTGGTATTTTCTATTTTGCACTAACTTCATGATAATTTTAATGTTTCAAACATTCGCATTTCACTCCTTATTACCATCGCGGTAATTATTATACCCGTTGTTAACGTGATAAGTCGCGGTTGTGGTAATAGTTATAACTTCACGATACAACAAAAAACGACAATAATGAGTGTCTCTCGATTCGGCAAGAAATTTGAGGATAAAGAAGAAAAACAATGTTACTTAATACCAACTAAAATATCTATTGCTTGTTACTATCACAAAGTGAACAAGTGAATTTGAAAATTCATATTGGCCAAAGCAGAAGCATGTACACACAAATTTCCAATCTTTGTACATGTGGGTTTCGTATTGGAAACGCAAATAGCACGCGATGGGATGCGTGGACGAGCGGGGTAGCGAAGTGCGATGCGAGATTAAAGGCTTTGCCGGCAGTAGCCAAACAAATGGCCCATCTAATGGGCACGCGGCGCAAGCCCGCCGCGATTTCCCCAGCCAATTCGTTACCCCGCATACAAAACTTATCTTACCAAGATAAGTCATCCTTTTCACACCAACGCAAAACAACAACCGAGTAAACGAGATAGAGCAAGCTGGTGAAAAAATATAAGTCGAGCTGACTGTGGATCAGAAATTGAGCCGCTGATAGTCCGGCCAGCATTTAAGGGGTTTGAAGGCTTTTTTTAGCCCCCGTTTGATTAGATTAAAGCTAGCTTTGTTGATTCCCGCGCGAACTTTGATTAGTTTTGTATAAATATTTCGGAAATAGTGTTGTTATGAATAATACGAATAAGATTATCTTGATGAATATCATTTACATTTCCGGAAGTGTTGAAACTGAAACTCAAGTGCTGTTCCAATGCTTCTAAGTCTTCCCATATTTCAAATTTCCATTTGTTAATATTAAAAGTATTATTTAACATCAGCACAACTTTTTGTTTCTACCGGCTTACCCTTCGTTGTCAGTATCCCGTCCGTTATTGTATCGCGACTGTATCGATTGAATAAATAATAGAGCACAGTGATTCAAACGGCTGCAATCGAAGACGGTCTCGGAAATACGAGTAGGTAGGTACGGGACGTATGGACTTCATCAGCTCGTTAAACTACAAAGGAGAGAACCTTTTCTCCTTTGTCTGGCACTCGGCACTGGAAAAAAAAGTTCACGTAATTTCTGTTTGTTGCAGTACCTTACAATCTCAAGTGTAAGTAATAATGAACTGACTGTAAGTGTTAGGGCGTACTCGTACACGCGCTAGCGTAGTTTATTGAATAACATTAAAAGCAACATATTTAATCTAGGCTATTCGCATAGCCCCACAGCTCACACTTGGTTATGATTATGACCTAGTATCGCAGTATTTAATTGGTTTAAACAGTTCTTCAAGTCAAACCAACTAAATGTGAAAGCAATACTTCAACTTTATGTGCAAGAATTTATAAAGACGGGAATAACTAGAATTATTCATTGCACATTCTTATATTTTACTTTTATTTGATCATCGGTAGGTACATTTATTTCTTTCAATGACAAATGAGCAAAACTTCAATGTATTTTCCTGAAAAATAGTATTAAAATCAAAAATAAAACAACAGTTGATTAAGTAGGTTAATACATTCCACAGCATTGTTTAGGTACTTGACTTGGAATTTTGATTTTCATGCGCCTGTAACAGTCTGTGCCGGCAGCAAAATCGGTGGCGATCTAGATTTATTGAGTGTACCTTCACGTCGCAGTCATAAATCGAGCAGACTTAGCAGTTGAAGCTGCGAGTAGCCGTTGCACGTCCTCGAGTCATTGTTGTCACTTAAAGACACATGACAAATAGCACTTTCGTTAGATGCCAACATTCGACAATCTCTTGCCTCACTCAGTATAAATATACGAGCACAGCTTTATTCAAAACGTAGCGTAGTAGCCGACTAATGCAAAATTCAGTTTGATTCGCTTGCAATCTTGAGGACTGCTATAATTTAACGGTAGACCGTGCTAGACGAAAGCTTACAATTTCACGGTTGGAATAACGGTCCCTAGGTACTAGTCTAGCGGAAGGCTTCTCCCGGCCGTAGGCGAAGTTTCTATCTCTTTCTAGTTGAATTATAACATTAGAGGGGATGTAAAGATCGCGTGTGACAAATCAAATCAAATTGTCACGCTTTATGGCTGGTACGCACGGCACGCAAGTGTCGGTCCTGTGTAACACTTCAGTGCTGCGGAGTGCCTACACTTCACTCCTGACAGCGGGTTGGTCACTTAACAAATTTATTGCAAATAATCGTTCAATACACATACAAACAATCCTTGTTGTAATTAGTGCTAAATCAAGCCAGAAAACATGATGTATATGTTTCACAGACCGAAATTTCCCTACTGTGTAAATAGGTAGGTAAGTAATTGCGTGGTTATCGACGAAGCTTCAAGAATTTGTTTGTTTTCAACAGACCCGTTATACAATATAAACAAAGACTATTTCATCATAATTAATGTTACATTATTTCGCTACTTCCAATACTTCAAACAATATGAAATTAATGGCTTCATGACTTTGTAGGTTTGCCTATAATGCGTCACAGAATAGGTTTGACGGCAAAACTAGCGCAAAGCGAGAGAAGCTTTCCCATAAATATTGCGTTCGACGTATATTTCATTCGAGCTACACGCAACTCTCTTCGCATTAACACCTGCACTTTGCAGTAGGTATACAATATGCAATTTCAGTGAGAAAAGCTGAGGATAAAAATTAAATAAGTAGCAGCACACTTCGGACCCTTGCAGGTAGCAAACCTGAGCACTTGATACAAATTTCAGCTTGATGCCTCCGCGCATTGAGAATAAGGGTCTTGACGTCTGTCAACTGTCGGTTTGTCTGTTTGTAACAGACGGACAACAAAATGATCCTATAAGAGTTCTGTTTTTCCTTTTGAGGCACGGAACCCTAAAAAGGCCAATAAATCGTTGTAAATTCCTGTTACTAAAGTTTCTAACTTCTGTGGTCCACCACACAAAAACTGCTTGCATTTTGCAGAGGCTCGGTGTTGTTGCCACGTGCCATTTATCAAGAGTGCTTGCTACGTTAGAGAGCTGATGGTCCGAGCGGCGCCACGTTCGCCAACTGAGCATCTATTGTGTGTTAAGCGGCATATACAATCAAAGCAATTAATATGCCCACTATGAACATAATAATTTGCAACAACAATAAGCGTACTTAGTATGGCTTTATATACAGTAAATTTACAGTCGCATGTGTTGTTTCCTGATTTGTACTTGAACGTTCACAAAACAATTAGGTACAAGAAACTATACCACATAAGTAAATTAAGGACTTTCATTTTAAGTGTATCTTTTGCTTTTTTCAGGATAAGGTAATTTTGGATTCTTACTCAGAATCATGAGCCCTGTTGATTAGGATGATGAAAAAAAAATGACCCTCAATTTTCTATGTGTCCATTTTGTGACGACCCATACAAACTCTTTTACAAACTGTATGAAAAAAAATCACAAAGTAAAACACAGGTACACTTAAAAAGAAAATTGCCCAATTTTTAACAAACTATTGAGAGGATAAATCAGCAAACCACGCAATTAAATTTGACTAAACTTCGATCTCTTAGGTGGTAACTCTTCCTTTCGTTCACCCTAGCTACATCAATATCGTATAGGTTAGATGTTAAGAGCACTGAAACCAATACCTACGTCCTTGCCAGCCTTGTAAACAAGAAAATTAAATGAGATTAAGCACTTTATATTTACGAGGTAAGACGGTACTCCTTATTAAGGAGGGAATACAATTACGAAGTTCCAGCAATTTAAGAAGATCTAGCGCCGTTTAATTGCTGCAACATAAATTGTCTTTTGAACAGACGATATCTTTGCGTTCGTTTCATTTAGGATGGTATAAGTCAAGTGTATACCTGCCGGAATCATTTAATGGGGATCGTTTAGGTGACTTCATTTTATTACTTGCTTATTATTTCTGGCAGAATTAAGAACACAAACGCAAAGTTTGTTTCCTCATTATTAGATAATATAAATTAGCTGAGGTAAAATAAGATGTATTATAAAATATGTGGGCATAAGCCGTGAGATTTTTAAACCATATTAGAACTTATTGCTGTATTGTGTATATACTAATCCCAATAACTATATAATTAGGTATACGCTGAAGTAAGTTCTGAAAGGAATGGTGGTAACGTAATTAAATTACTTACCAAACAATAAATCTCTTGATAAGAAATTATTTATATTTACTTAAGCCGAGCCTCGTTGATTAAATCCCAAGACATCTCCGTCCGTGCCTTATTAAATATTTACAATCTCAACAGATTCCAAATTAATTTTGCAAAATTAAAAACAAATTGCAAACTTGCATCGTACCTACTTCACGAACCCATTGGGAAATTAAACGTCATGTCAATTACGTAATACCTATTTATATAAAGCCGCAGGAAGAATTTTAAGATTTCGATTTGATAATATAATGAGATTGCGGTACCTATAATTTGATTACTTAATCTGATGATAGATGAACCCTTCAATTTAGAGAGCAGAA
Organism: Choristoneura fumiferana; assembly: GCF_025370935.1. NCBI lineage: Eukaryota > Metazoa > Arthropoda > Insecta > Lepidoptera > Tortricidae > Choristoneura > Choristoneura fumiferana. Next base: position 15,523,168 of record NC_133489.1, on the reverse strand, counting down.
AAATTATACTTTGATCTGAAAAATGTTCGATACTTATTTCGTTTTGGTGAGATTTAGGGGCTGTTTCACCACCCATTGATTAATTTTATTCGACGTATAAATGTGATGCCGTCTCCGTCTATTCGAACAAAACAAACAGAGACGGCATCATATTCATCAGTCAAATAAATTTAATCAATGGATGGTGAAACAGGGGGTTAATCTAGTAAAGTTATGTCATGGGTAGGGAGGCGAGTTTAATTAATTTGTTGTCTTTTAACATTTTTTATATTTGTGCACTATAAAACCACACAATGCTATCAAACATTATAACAAAATCAATTCCAATTTTTCATACTTCTGGTATTATCTTCCTTCCTAAGTTTTTTTTTTGCTTTATTTAATTTCTCATTGATTCATAATATTGGATGATTTTGATGTCCTTACAAACATATTTAAATAAATACTTCATGAAGTACGGTGTGTAGGTATAATAAATACTCCAAATAAGAATCGATGAGTACCTACTCTAATTTAGGTAGGTACATTTTGTAACAAAATTTTCCCCTTGAGAAAATCTACAGGAACGAAGTAGCTCATCAATAAATAAAATAAAAGTCCGCCTCATCCAAATATCGAAGAATTCAACAAGGCAATCAAGACGTCGGGGACTTTAATAAATGTCAGTTTACGCGGCAAGGAAATGAAATATGATTATTTTTGGTCATAGCCTGTTCCGAAATTGCTACGTCATGGACCTTTTGCCTTTTCTTGTTCAATCATGACATTATGAAAGCCGATCTTCTACAACGGGTAAATGGTGACAATAATGATTTTTTTTATCCACCTTACCTTAATGCCGTCTGCGTTACTGCGTTTTTTGCACCTGAATTAAATATTAGTTTTTTTTCTTTTACACTCGTCTGATTGATACAAACGTCAGAAAACAAATAAACAATAAAAAAATTCAAAAAATGACGTATTAGTTCGCTGTAATGCCGTGTAAACAAATTGAATAATAAACAAATAAATATAAGCTAAAGGTCTTAGGTATTAGTCATCACACCACTCTCCTCATCAATATGGGGTTTTGATTAAACAAAAACCGGCCAAGTGCAAGTCGGTAGAGTTGTTTTATTGGTACAACATAACATACAACATTGGACACTATATTAGAATCTTTTTTTTTTCGGGAAAAATGACGTTTGTTTTATGGGAGCCCGCCTTAAATATTTATTTTAAAGTGAATACACAACTAAATATTCTGTGAACATTTCAAGCGTCCACCTGTTGCCATTATTTTTATAAAGAAAAAAACTGAAAAAAAAACACGTTTGTTGTATGGGAGCCCCATTCTGTTTTTAGTATTTCGTCACTACTTAAAAAGAACTCGTACCTCAAAATAGATATTTTTTCTGAGTGAACTTTAAAAAATTGATTCAAGGTTCAAATTTGTTGACATATTAATTTTAGATACGAGGTTTTTTCAAAGTAGTGACGATTTGTTGTTATAGCGGCAGCAGAAATACATGATCTGTGAAAATTTTAACTGTCTAGCTATCACGGTTCATGAGATACAGCATGGGGACAGACAGACAGACGGCCACTTAGCACCTCTCCGGTTCTTACCCTTTGGGTACGAAATCCTTTAAAAAGCTTTTAGTAAGTACATCATCCACATTCCAAACATTACATCCACATTCACAAATAAAACAGTTTAACTTATTTTTTTACTTTCTTCTATTTTCATAAACCGTTTAAAAATACACAACTGTATGCTGTTTTTACATGAATGAAGATTAGCTTGTTCAATATGGATGGACTGGAATTTCATTATATACCGAAAGGGTCCTACAAGAAATATTCTTCAAGCAGCTTAAGCAGCGAAAAGAAATTCTTACAACAGAAACATTACAACAATTGAAAAGAAAGTCAGTGTATATAATAAGTGCGCTTATTGGAACAATCAATGACAAAAGTTTCAATTGATGGTTACTATCTAATTATTTTCAAACCTTTGCATTTGCTTATAATAAAATATATTGGAGAATGATGTCTTCTTATTGTTGCCGGTTCAAGATAATAAAAAATATATCAATGTTTCACTTCACTTTACTCGTACACGTGTAGACAGGGGGGGCCGTATGCAACCCTACCTCAACGAGTAGCAAGATGCGACTTATCTAGGGTGTTGCACATTAAAACGGTATGTCTTAAATTACAGGGTTGCCTGGCATAAACCTGGAGCATTTTGTACAGTGAGCAGCAAAAAATATATTTTTTTTGGGTGTTAATTACCTCATCGAGTAGCAAGTAGGTACGTAGTACAATCGATAGTGCTTGTCAAGAAGTGTCAAAATCTATAGGGTTGCCTCGCCCATCGTGGCACTTTCGTGAGTTAGCCTAATTTTAAGGTGGCTAAAAATTGAAAAAGAAATACGTCATCGAGTAACTTAACGATTAACGATTTCAATGAAATTTGGTATGTAGGGGTTTTTGGGGAAGACAAATCGATCTAGTTTAGTCTTATTTCTAGGAAAATGCTTATTATCGAGTTACAGCCCGAGCATAGCTGGGTCGCCCAGGTACTCTGTCATTACATCTAATCAATATCATTTAAACCATTCACTGGACTCATTTCCAAGTTAATATTTACGTTTAAACATAAAAATTTAGCCGACTAAGAAAAACTCCAGGTATGAAGCCGGCAACCTAAATTAATTATTATCAGGATGAATAGATCCCTCGAATGGCATAAGTTTCATTTTGCTACTCGATGACATATTTTTTTCAATATTTAGCCACCTTAAAATTAGGCTGACTCACAAAAGTGCCAGGATTGGGCAAGGCAACCCTATAGATTTTGGCACTTCTTGATAAGCACTACATACCTACTTGCTACTCGATGAGGTAATTTACAGCCAAAAAATGATCGTTTTTTTGCTCACTGTACAAAATGTTTCCAGGTTTATGCCAGGCAACCTTGTAATTTAAGACATACCTTTTTAATATGCAGCACCCTAGATAAGTCGCATCTTGCTACTCGATGAGGTAGGGTTGCATACGGCCCACTCTTAATCTAATATTTCTTCAATTGCACCTAAAAACACGAAGCGTAAATAATTGATTTACACTCAAATTTAATATTCTCGAGCGCTCAGATTTCGTTCCGGACGGTATCGTGTGTGCATTGAAATATATAATACGAAAACTTTGGAGTCATTGTAAAAATATAGCTCAATGTAAAATAAAAATAATTTTTTGTTGGAACGCATCGTATAGCAAGGCAAATCAGTTTCAAGAACATAGTTAACTACATATATCTTCCAGACTATGCGGTAGTTGTACGCGTTCGTACGTGGCGTAATAAAACGATCCCCGTAAAACAAAATAGCGTACATTTACTTCAGCAGATTTTTCTTGCAAAGGGCGCAAGTAGTTGGCTTCCGAGATTTAAAGTAAACATAACCCGACTAAGTAGGACGTTGAGTGGATATTCCAGCTTATAGCAGGATATAAAGTGGACACTCGGATAATACAGCTCTCTCCGAGGTTGTCGGCGGCATCCTGTCCACGTCCATCCCCAACTTTGAAATTGTACCTTCGCCAAGACCTGTGCGGAATATTGGGGATCGGACAAGCTTGTTACATCCTTATTATGCCGTGGAGAATAAAATAAATACTAAGAAAATGTAAGCTTGCTTAATTATTACCAGGTATGATTAATGAAAGATATATTAATTAGAATTTGTGTGGCTTTCCATCCCAGCGTAACAGTAGTAAATTTCGGCGGTAAATACCTACTAATCCCATCCAAACATAAATGTGAAATGAGAGCCAAGTTCAATATTATAATATATGCCTGGGTCACAAAAGAAGTGAGATCTAAATGGGTGCCAAGTGCCAAGGTGCCAAGTTCAATGGTCAGTCCTGAAATTTATTGACAAAAATATAAAATATCATTTCTTCTTATAACTTAGGATATATTGAAGCCTAAGGTCGGACTTGGTTAGTTCTCATATACAAATTATTATTGAGTACCATCAGCCAAATAGGTGGTCTACCACCCTAAAGATGATAATCGTTTGCATGTCATAAAACAATAATGCCAATAGACGTGTCTGTCAACTTGAAAGTTCGACTTTAGCGACATATTCATTTGATAGGAACTTGAGGATGATGATGATGACTTCCTATTGGTGTAAATTTTTTCGAAATCGTTTTCTTATTGTTCACTAAACTCCGTACTGCGGCACGCAGCGTGCCTATATACGAGGCTCCAGGAGCGTTAAAAGATCAGTAACTCCACGCTGGCAGACCATGGTCTCGGTACGGGCAAGTCACATTTTTTCTCGCTTTAACAAGGAAGGCTTCGAGTACAAAGATTGTAAACAAGGACATAATTTCGAAGACACGGTTAGCTAGCCCCTTCGTTCGTCATTGGTTAATACATAATAAGCGATATGCGCCTGCGAAGCTGACGCAGACGCACATACTGACTGGCAGAATGTTTCGAAGAAGGTACTTATTTCGAAAAGGGCTCTGAGAGGATTCCGATTTACAATAATGAGTTGAGCCGTTCAATTTAATTTATTATAAAAAAGAAAAATTGGTAATTAAAATTCTGTGGGTAGGTACTGCATGCTCATGTCTAAATACTTACTTAGATTCGTGCATCGTGGTCCAAATGTTGTCCTGCGGCGGCGGGTCGGGGAAAATTATTAGGAAACAGCAATTAACACTCAAGAATTTTCTGCTTATGGCGTCGCCACTACGTACCTAGTTTTATTCCATTGCTGGTTGCTACATTCACAATAGACAAGTGCTTATAGTAGCGTGTTGCGTAAAATAGAAAATATAACCGAATTGATAACCTCCTCCTTTTTTTGAAGTCGGTTAATAAGACATTTTTGTCGCGCTTATTTTTAGCATCACATTTTGCTCTTTATTTCCTTAATGCTCCTCTTTTTAATAGACTTCAAAAAAAGTAGGGGGTTATCAATTCGATTGCATTTTTTTATGATTGTTACCTCGGAACACCGTCATTTATGAACCGATTTGAAAAAAAAAATCGTTTGTCTAGAAATGCTTTCAATTAGATCCCATAAGCACCAAATCAGGATCTGATGATTGGATCCGAAGGAAATCGAGGGAACTCTTCAAATATTGTAGGAACGCCTATGGTAATTAAATATCAAATATCATGGGACATTTAACACGAAATTGACCTAGTCCCAAACTAAGTAAAGCTTGTAGGGTAAACCCTCCAGTGAATGAACCCCCCCCAGTGAATGAACAAAATCACGTTTTTTGCCTAAAATAAGCAATATAGCCATTTCTACCAAACATTCGTATTTTATTCTTACCGGCAACTCGATTTCCTATGCAATGGCAACACTTGGTAAATTTATTTTCGACCAATTTCAACATGGCCGGCGTTTAAAGTTAGCGTGTTTCCAGATTTGAAGATTTGTATGGAAAAATTAGATCCCAGGTAAGAACAGTGCATGTTTGGAGTAACATTTGAACTGGCTTATTTCATGTATACCACTAATAAGTTTAGCTATTGGTTAGATTAAGAGTTAAATCTGCTATAAATGTATTCTTTGGTGGCTTATTTTGCGGTTAAGTTGATATTTTTAGTGTTCCATTACTGGTTATTAAATGTTCTAAAACCAGTAAATGAAACAGTCTGTTCATTTACTTGTAGTCGGCTCTATTTTATATATTTTTTTTTCCTAAAATTTTCTGTTAACAAATTCGTATTAAGGTTGTGTTTTCAGATTATGCATAGAAAACGATTCTGTTTCTTTGAACTAGTATTGGGACACTAGTGTTCATTCATAGGAATGAAAAATCTAGTAAATGGACTATAGAAATTTGGCTTTGTTCATTTACTTTACTTACTAATCCTATGTATGAACAACGTACTTTCTAAATTGGACTTGGTAATAATATTAGATTGTACAACAAGAGCATAAAACAAGCCATTTTACCCAAGACGTTCATATAGTCACCCGAGCCGGTACCTCGAGGGTTGATAGAAACGTTGAGGAGAAAATGGGTTTAATACTCGAGTTTTACACTCTGTTTTTCACTTCGATTGCGAGGAAAGGAAATACAGTTAAAACAATTGTTCAGTTAATGTGTACCTTTTATTTGTCATGAATTACTATATAATTATATATTTTTTTATTGATTTATTTTGATCGTTTTTTATTTTTATATAAATTAAAAATGATGAAAACATGATGTAGATTATTTTGTTTGTGGCTTGACACCTACCTTGCCTTACCTTGATTACCTTGGTCTTAGACGAAGATTTTACTTTATGCACTAGAGCATAAAATGTCGTTTTTTGTTGGCTAGATCTAGCAATAAACACGAACTTTACGAGCATGAGAAGTGAAAAATTTTCTTTCTTTTATTCTTAAATCTTAATAAGTAGTTTATTACCTGCTGAGTTGCCTTTTTTTGCCAAAATGCACGTTGTTTCTTGGTTGAAAGATAGATTTTTTGATCGTTCCTATGTTATTGGTGACTAACATTTATTCTATTCCATTTCTATTCTATTTTAGATTAATATGGACGGAAAAAAAAGATATAAACGCTTTCGCTACACTCAAAAAGACCTGGAAACAGCTTTACGTGCTGTTATTAATGGTTCACTAACATTAAACAAAGCAAGTATACAGTATAATGTGCCTAAATCTACTCTTCACAATAAAATCACTCACAAAGTTCCATGGGAGAGAAAAATGGGGCCACCGACTGAACTCTCTAGTCTCGAAGAAGGAGAATTAGTTCAGTGGATAATAAATAAAGCAAAACTTGGTTTTCCAATGCATCCGGATGAAGTCATTGACAGTGTGAAAAATTATTTAGATGCAAATAATCGTGACACCAAGTTTACTGCAAATAAGCCTGGACTAAAATGGCTTGAACTATTCCTTAAAAGACATCCTGATTTAACTAAAAGAAATTCAGAAATGATATCTAAAGCAAGAGCAGCGGTTACAGAGGAAGGCATAAGGAAATGGTTTAAAGAGTTAGATGAATACCTGATTGAAGAAAATGCCCTAGATATTAAAAATGACTCGAGCAGAATATTTAATTCTGATGAAACCGGTGTAGTAATGTGTCCAAAAAGTGGTAAAATTTTAGGGCCGAAAAACTACAAGAATGTTTACGAAATTGCACATGGGAAGGAAAAAGAATCTATAACGGTTTTGTGTACTTTTTCTGCTGATGGAATGGATGTGCCACCTTTCGTGGTATATCCATACAAAAGAATGCCTCCATCTGTTGCAAACGAATTTCCTAATTCTTGGTTTATTGGTAGATCAGACAGTGGGTGGATGGTTTCAGATACATTTTTTGCGTATATCCAGTTATTTTATAACTGGTTAGTGGAAAATAACAAAACATTTCCCGTTATTCTCTTTTTAGACGGGCATAAATCGCACATTAATCGATCAATGACAGAGTTTTGCAGAGAAAAGAAAATACTATTATTTTGTCTGCACCCCAATGCAACTCACATTCTGCAACCCTGTGACGTCGGTATATTTGGGCCTATTAAGAAATGCTGGAAAAAAGCAGTTAGAAAATATAAACAGGCCACGACCGCACCTGTTTCGAAAAATAATTTTGCTCCAATATTCAAAAAAGCTTACGACGCTGCAATTAAGCCACAAACAATAAAAAATTCTTTTCGTGTATGTGGTTTATATCCTATTAATGCTAATGCCGTAGATTACTCAAAATGTATTAATACACGCAGACAGGAGATTTTTGAAAACAGAAATGAAAACTACATGCAGTCTGAAGAGTATAAAGAAGACATAAGAAGCACAATAAAAATAATAGAGAGTGAAATCAATCGTACTACAAGAAACGAATTTTCAGATTGTTACAGGGAAAATAAACAACATGCTCATAATCTATATACTCTTTGGGCTAAATGCAAGGCAAAACTGGATAACAAAATAACTACTCAACATCAACCTTCAAATGAGATTCCACTTGATTTGTCCAACACGTCCTCCGTTGAAGCATCTTCGGCTCAAAATAGTACTATATCACTGAATGCGATTATTGACAGAGTCGACACCGAAAATGAAAATTCTAATCGATCAACAGAACAGATAGTACAGAACCAAATATCTACAACCTTGGAAACTGTTGCTCAAGTACATACGGAACCAAGAGTAATCGAAAATGAAGATATAAATAACGCACAAATTGATAGTGACAATTTAATCTTGAATGCGACAAATTTATTTGAGAAAACACCTAAAACTGTGCTAGAAAACACTGACGATATTATTAACTTCATTGTCGAACAAGATTCAACATTACTGAGAATATCAACTCCACCTCAGAATATTGTATCAATAGATCAAATTTTCGACGACATTCAAGACGATAATCTTGCCGAAGATCCTATCAACTCGATCAATACTAAATCAAATTATCCGATTAGTACGAGCTTAGATATTCAAGCTCATTCCAGCAATATGGGATTAAACGACACTGAAAAAATTGCCACTGATTTCACGACCACTCGTACAGATTCCATGTCTAATGGCAATGAGAATATTCCAATGGCAAATTGTATTGAGGAAGATGGCATTGGTCAAATCTGTGATACTAACAATGATAATCTGGACTCTGTGACTGCTGTCACTACAAATTGTAATTTTGCTTCGATGAAGTTGACAGAATTCTTGCATTATCCTGAAATATCATCAAAAAAAAAAGCGACTAAGACAAACAGAGAATCGGTACCATTTGGATTAACAGGTCTCAAGTGCAAAGAATATTTTGCAAGACAAGACGCAGAAAAGCAGCGAAAAGAAGAAGAGCTAAAACAGAGACAGAAAAATAGGAGTGATAAAGCAGAACTACGCAAAAGAAAACTCGCAAATAAAAGAGAAAACCAGCTGAAAAAAGCCAACGTAGAATCTGGTCCGCCCAAACCAAAAAAACCATGCAAAAAAGAAACACTTCAACCAACGGCCATGATTAATGAAGACATCACTGGAAAATATGTTATTGTTAGCTTTAAAACAGAAAAAAGGGTTCGATATTTTGTAGGAAAAGTGCTTAAATTAAATAAATTGCAAAAAAAAATTAAAATTGACTTCCTACGAAAGAAGTCAGTGTCAGAAAACATTGTAAGTTTTGTACGACCTCAAGTGCCGGATGTTTCTGAAGTTGACTTCGCTGATATTTATCGTATCCTTAGTGATCCTAACATATCCAGACGTGGATTTTTGTCTTTTGCAGATGTTAGTTTTAAGGATATTGAATAGAATTTAGAATAAGTGTTGTTGTTTGTACTCAATATTGTGATTTAACTATTTCAATAAGAATTATGATTCTCTATCGTACACGAATACGTCATTTGTTTTTTTATAAGAAAGTTTTATTCTTTGTGTTTTACTTGCAATTTTGATCTCTTTTTCTGATCTTTCTGATCTGAGTTTAAGGATATTGAATAGAATTTGGAATAAGTGTTGTTGTTTGTACTCAATATTGTGATTTAACTATTTCAATAAGAATTATGATTCTCTATCGTACACGAATACGTCATTTGTTTTTTATAAGAAAGTTTTATTCTTTGTATGGTTTACTTGCAATTTTGATCTCTTTTTCTGATCTTTCTGATCTGAGTTTTAAGGATATTGAATAGAATTTGGAATAAGTCTTGTTGTTTGTACTCAATATTGTGATTTAACTATTTCAATAAGAATTATGATTCTCTATCGTACACGAATACGTCATTTGTTTTTTATAAGAAAGTTTTATTCTTTGTGTGTTTTACTTGCAATTTTGATCTCTTTTTCTGATCTTTCTGATCTGAGTTTTAAGGATATTGAATAGAATTTGGAATAAGTGTTGTTGTTTGTACTCAATATTGTGATTTAACTATTTCAATAAGAATTATGATTCTCTATCGTACACGAATACGTCATTTGTTTTTTATAAGAAAGTTTTATTCTTTGTGTGTTTTACTTGCAAATATTGATCTCTTTTTCTGATCTTTCTGATCTGAGTTTTAAGGATATTGAATAGAATTTAGAATAAGTGTTGTTGTTTGTACTCAATATTGTGATTTAACTATTTCAATAAGAATTATGATTCTCTATCGTACACGAATACGTCATTTGTTTTTTATAAGAAAGTTTTATTCTTTGTATGGTTTACTTGCAATTTTGATCTCTTTAGCCTGTACCTAATTGTAATGTTAGTTAACAAAACTGTAATAAGTTGTTTTTCCTTTTTGATAGAGATTGTAGCAAGGCACTTATTATTATTAGCTACAGCCTAGAATTAAAAATGGGGTTTTAAGACTTTTTGTCCCAAATGGTGATACTTTTCGAGACTGATTAGATACTGATTATAGTCTTTGTATGTTTTACTTGCAATTTTGATTTCTTTAGCCTGTACTTAATTGTAATGTTACTTATTAATAACAGGATTCCACGACGATGAAAGCTTATACCCATCGTCCCGGTTGAAATTCTTATGCTTTTTTATTTCAACTGCTGCACGTACCATTCTTGAGTAAAAATGACGTTCCGTGGACAGAATTTTGGGATTGTGAAACTCAATCCAGTGGTTTGGCCCTGACTCCAACAAATGCTCGGCTATGGCTGACTTGTTTACCTGGCGATTTTTAACAGCTGCAATGTGTTCCTTGACCCTCTCAGCTATTATTCTTTTCGTCTGTCCGATATAGGAACTACCACAACTACAATCAACCCTATAAACACCCGGTGTTTGGAAGGGAATGACATCCTTGGGTGTGTCGCGAGGCATATCAAAGTCAAAGTCAAAGTCAAAGTCAAAATATCTTTATTCAATTTAGGCTATAACAAGTACTTATGAATGTCAAAAAAAAATCTACCACCGGTTCGGAAAAACCTCTGCTGAGGAGAATCCGGCAAGAAACTCAACGAGGTATATATATATTTTTTTAAAACAGATTTACAATATTATTAAATGATATGTATACATCAACAAGTATTTAACACAACTTTATTTTAACACAGTAGGTTCGCTATTTGAAGGGATCGCTAATGCGGATCGGAATTATTTCAAATATCCTGTCCATGATATAATCATTAACTTTATAATACGCCTTTGATATTAATGTCTTCTGACAATAGATCTGAATTTTGTATCCGTTTCATTTATAATATTTTTTGGAATTTTATTATAAAAACGTATGCAATTTCCCAGAAACAGAACATTAAAAATCGGACGATCGGACGTTGTTAGTGTGGTGTGTCGGTGTGATAGGGTGACTAATAAAAGTGAGCGGGTAGTTCGTGATACGAGTGCCGGTACTATTAGTGATCAAATGCGGGTAGTTCGAAGAACTCGCGCTGCTAGGCAGACTTGACACCCCACACTTCAGTCTACTCGTGACCACGGCAACTATAACGTTGCCGAAACGGTTGTTTGTAATACAGAAATATAATTGGAATACTGAAGGTGCTGTACCTACCTCAAGTTTTTATATAATAATAACTGAAGAAGAAGGCTTCGTTTTATGTTAAAAATGCTTTTTTTAAACTATCTAAATAATGTTCATTCACTGGGTTTTACTGTGTTCATTCACTAACTTTTTCGTTCATTTACTAGGTTTTTGGGTACTTTTTTATAAATTCTTCCATAACTCAAAAACTATACACGTAATAAAAAATCGCAGAAATTGAATTCTTGTTTATTAAATAACGATTGATTAAATTACATAAAACCATTACAATTATTAATAAGTACAGAGTAGTGATTTTTTAAAGTAGAAAATTTTCTTAAGTGTTCATTCACTGGAGGGTTTACCCTACTATGGATACTAGGCAACGGATAAACATACTTATATAGATAAATAAATACATACTTAAATGCATATTAAACATCCAAGACCCGAGAGCAAACATTCGTATTATTCATACAAATATCTGCCCTGGCCGGGAATCGAACCCGGGACCTCGAGCTTCGTAGTCAGGTTCTCTAACCACTTGGCCATCCGATCGTCAAAATATTCGATATATTTAGGAGTAACTCGTGCATTTGCTCTTGAAAATCATCATATTTGGTGAAGTGGAACTGATGATGAAGCCCAAATTTGACCAATTTTACTTCACGGGTTGAATTTCAATTTAGGCTCATCGTAATTCATATGGTGAAATGGAACGGGTGATGAAGCACCAGGATTCCTCAATAATGAACGTCTCTGCATCGGAGAAAGCAATTTTTCGTAAAAGGTGACGAGCAGTTAACATTAAACTATTGTATCTTAGAGATTATTGTATCTTAGCTGGCTCGTGCTGAGGCACCGACTTCAGACTGGTAGAAAATTATTTTTATGGTTTTTGTAGTCGGTTCTATTTTATGTTATATTTTTTTTTTCTAAAAACTGTTTTCTACTAAACAAATTATGACAACAATGCGTTTTGTGTTGAGCGCCGGACTATGTTTCAAAATAAAATTCATTTACTTGCCCAGCAAACAACGTACAACATGTGTACATCCACGCCCGCAAACATTCATGAAACCAAACAAAATCAATGACACCTTTACCTACAGCAGCGGTTCACTTTCACTTTACTTTTTCTGTATTCCAATGTGTATGACGTTTTATTCAAATATTATATATTCTACGGTACAATATTCCGTAGCAATTTAGGAGAAAATTGGGCAGAAAAGCAATTGATATTCTGATCTCGTCGCTGAATTTTCGCGGGGAATTCTGTCGAATCCACTTCTGATTCGCGTGAAGCACACGTCGCATTCTCAGGAATATCTACTGACAACTGGGAGTAAACACGTGGAAATCGCGTTAATGAGTTAAAATTCACACTTTCACCCCGATTCGAAGTTTAATTAAGCAGCAACGGATACGAAACTCATGAATTTAAGTCATCGTACACAAAAAACGAGTAATGAACTGACTTTGTTTTCCCTTCAGCTTAATATCTTGGCATCGGGCGTTATTAAAGACAACTCTAACTGCGATAAAAAAAAAGGATCGCTCATTATTGCGTGTGGTTTCTTCCCGCCAAGATGCCTATTATGTAAAACAGAGGAAACTACCAACGCCTCTGTGACTCAACATCTCGAATGAATATCTGCGTTCCATTAGGGAACTACGAATATTAAACTTGGGCATGAAAAGGCCGTAAAGCTACGGAAAGAATGTACATTGGCAAGGCCAATGTTCTTATTACTTCTTGCTTATCACACACGTAGTATGTTAGTTTCAATGATGATCGTCGTCTGATTAATTTTGTATGATAAAGGCACGGAAATCTTACATGTCATTTAATTTTCTGTATAAAAATGCTAAAGTTCAAAACTGGAGGAAGTTGTTGTTAATACGGTTAGATTTTTTCAGTAACCATTTTTAATTATTTTTGTTCATGCAATATAAAAAAAGATAACTACGATTTCATACGTGAAATACCTAAATATTAAAATAGATACGTTAGATGCCAAGGAAACTTAAGTTGGGTGCACCTTGTTGTGAAGCTCCGTCACCCATTCATGGCGGTATTTTCTCTCTAGCAATAAGTACTACGCTGCGTATATTTATTAGGATTCTTAGAGCTGAGAAATTTCCGCTTGAAAAATACTTTTAAAGAGAAATACTCGTGCTTGAGTCTAGAAATATAATTCTATACGTGTGTTTCAGTATTAAATCCAATGCTACATTTCTTAAAATACAAATTGTAGGTACCTACAAAATGATGCCCGGTTGGGGCGTAACTATTTTAAAATAAACGACAGGTACTCGTAAACACGTAAGGTTTTATGTATTCAAACTGAAACTTTAAAATAATACTAGATATATACAGTGTGTTATCGGCAGCCAGGTTTTTTTTTAAGGGAGGTTAATGTAACGTATTTCTGTAATTTACATGACATTAATTTAATGAATAGGTAAATAAACTTAAATTCAGACTTTGTTAACTTTCTAAAAAAATTATAATTGCCAGCAATGTACAGCAAAATAAATTGACAAGTAAGTGTAAATGACAGCTGACAGATACGTTAATTATTACTTGTCAATGTAATTTGCTGTATATTGCTGGCAATTATAATTTTGTTAGAAAGTTAACAAAGTCTGAATTTTAGTTTTTTAATTAAATTTATCTCATGGTTAAGTTACAGAAATACGTTACTATAACCTCCCTTAAAAAACCGGTCAAGAGCGTGTCGGACACGCCCGAAATAGGGTTCCGTAGCCAATACGAAAAAATTAAGTAATATTTTTCTAAGGAATTTTTATTTTGTACCTACGGAATATTCCAAGCTTAGGTATACTCGTATTTTATAACTTAGGCTGCTATTTATTCTTAAACTACTAATAATTCTCAAGAAAACTTAACCGTTATAGTTTTCCTTGTAAGTTTGATAAACTTCTACCATCCTGATTTTTTTTGAAATTTTTCCACCCACCGGTTTAGATTTTAGAGGGGGGGGAGGGTACGCTCGATTTTGATGAAAATTTTGCACTATAAAGCTGAATATTTTGCAAACGAATTACTGAATCGAAAAATCGTTTTAGCAAGCCCCTAATGGTTTAAAAGACCTATCCAACGATACCCCATACTACAAGGTTGAATGAGAAAAAATTCACCCCCACTTTACGTCTATGGGAGGTACCATCAGCCAAATAAGTGGTCTATCAATTTTTAAACAAGTTCCTATCAAATGAATATGTCGCTAAAGTCGAACTTTTAAGTTGACAGACACGTCTATTGGCATTATTGTTTTATGACATGCAAACGATTATTAACTTTAGGGTGATAGACCACATAGGTATTTGGCTGAAGTTTTTTTTTTATTTTATAATATATTCGTATAAAATTACAGCTTTCTAGCATTGATAGTCCCTGAGCAAAGCCGCGGACGGACAGACAGACAGACATGGCGAAACTATAAGGGTTCCGTTTTTGCCATTTTGGCTACGGAACCCTAAAAAAGCCTGGCTGCCGGTAACACACTGTACATCCAATCTTGACCCGTCGCGCGACCGACGACTTTTTTGGGTAATTTTGGGCTAGATGTTAAAGGGTGATCGAAACTAGTAACAAAAATTGACTAATCACGAGTACTTATATACGCGCCACTGCGAACTATGCTATTTTCCGGGATAAAAATATCCTATGTCCTTCCCCTGGATTCAAACTATCTGCATACCGAGTTTCATCTAAATCGGTGCAGTAGTTTAGACGTGATGAAGTAACAAACAAACAAATAGACAAACAAACTTTCGCATTTATTATATAAGTGGGATTGTTACTGTTACAGGCAACACATGGGATATAAACAAAAGATCATCTGCAAACTTTTCGTAAAAATATCATGAAAATTGTGTACTGAAAATCAAGGCTCAATCGATTTTTCTTGTAGTTTCGCGGCATAATCAGGCAAAAATAGTTGAGGCTGATCGCAGACTACGACTCCACTAGCGAGTCCCGCGGGAGTCCTTGCCGAGGCTTTGCAACGCGGCTTTGCTGTCAACCCGGAGTCACCGCACTCCACTTTTGAACAGTAATCACGGTAGACATCATTTTAGATGACATGACATTCAAAGGCAAAAATAGTATTAAGTAATTACGTGCATCATAGCTATTTTAAGGATGTAAAATCAAAGCGGGATAATTCCGCGTATACGCGTATAGGTATCTGACGAATTCATCTAATTTTTATCCTAAATTTGTTAAAATAAAACAAACACATATGAAATTAAAACCATCCTCTGTAAAACTACATTTTGTGCATTTACTCGGTATTTACGCACATTCAGAAAAATTACTTATACTCGTACTCGTATAATGGACTGTGTTCAACGTTTTTAACGATAGTTTATTTTCAATCTTTACGTAATACACAGAATTTTAATTTACTGTGTCTACACTTTTTCTCAATGACTTCGAGTACCCTGCTTAACTAACAGATAGCGCTGAAATAAATACGTTGTGACATGAATACGCTACTGAGGAAGGACTTTGCCAAATTAACTCTAAGTTTAGAAGAGGACCCCCTCTTATACTTATACGGATATCAATAAATTTAAATGAATAATTGATTTAATAATACAGCATTATTAAACGACAATAAATTGATTGCCACACATTGCACAGTGTCAACTTTTGGGGAACTAAATAAACATTAAGTACTCGAGTAGACTAAAAATTAGTTTACATAGTTAAGTTGTGGTAAAATATCTTAAACACAACACACTTATCAACACACGTATAATTGCATAGATAATTATTTAATATACTACGAAATAAAAGAAAATTTTTAATTTACTCGGTCATGAATTATTCGTAATCGTAATTATCGTATTAATATTCACACGTATCGCCTTTTTGTGCCTTCTGAGAAAATATATCGATGGAGAAAATGCACTTTTTGAGAAAGTGTACCTATTGTAGCCTGACCCGAGAAAATCTCATTATGACTATGGAGTATTGTATAAATATCGAAATCTACGTAGACGAAGTCGCAGGCAAAAGCTTAGTCTACTAAAAATATCATAGCGATAGTAAAACAGTGCCTTGTTTGTCTAGAGATGCGGAAAATTCTTTAAATATATAATTTGACAGACTTGCCGCGAAGTATCGACTATAAATTTAGCGGACGAAGTTTGACATCTGCGGAACATTTTCAAGCTTCTTTTCGAGATATTTACTGGGAAATACTTTGCGGGACGGTGGCTGAGACTGCAATTTGTTAGTTCGCGCTGCGTAGACTGCTGGCAAGAAACGAGAGGCAACAAATTTTTTAGTGAGCACAGACATTTATATTTTACGACTTGATTCCCCAGCAATTGCTTTGTTGTCTTTAAATGAAGCTCTGTAATTTAATCATTTAATAAAATAGTAGATTGTACAATAAGAGCATAAAACGAGCCATTTTAACCAAGACATTCATTATTTTTCATGCATTTCTGCATAATTATATATTTTTTTAGTTTTATTGATTTATTTTGATTGATTTTAATAGATTTTTATGTTTATACTAGCCGTTACCCGCGACTCCATCCGCGTAATTTTCGGTTTTCACTATCTCACGGGAACTGTGCAATTTCCCGGGGGAAAAACTATCCATTATCCTTACCTGGGACTCACACTATCTGTATACCGAATTTCATCTAAATCGGTTTAGCGGCTTAGACGCAATGAAGTTACAAACAAATAAACAAATAGACTTACAAACTTTCGCATTTATTATATTAGTGAAAAGTGAAATAGTGAAATAAATTAAAAATATGTACCTAGAAACTTTTTCGTTTGTGACTGTTGAGACCTTATTACCTTGGTAAACTCATTTTATGTCGCCTAGATCCAGCATAAACACGAACTTTACGAGAATGAGAAGTGTTGTTGTTTCTTTAAAAAAATATGGCTCTGTCCATCGGAGGACAATTTTGCCAGTGTCTAGTAGTTTTTGCCGTTGTACGGTAAAAAATTCTAGAAAACGAAATATGAGAGGTAATGGTGGATGAACGATGACCGAATGAGAAGTGAAAAAAGCTTATTATTTGACAGTGATTTTAGCTTCGTATGATGTAAGATCTGTCAAGACCTGAGAGTAAGCAAACCATATAATGAAAACGGTGACAAATTTCAACGGATATCTACATCGTCAGACGTTATCTACATTTATGCTAGTCATATCAATGAACATAAACGTGCACATGAATAAATACGACCGTTTTATGAGAGTCCCCATAAATTCGATGGTGGAGACATTATACTAGAACAATGTAGCCTACACCTTTATCGTGTTAGGTATGAAGCTATGATATGTTGCTCTATGAGTCGTTTGTGTTAAGATCGAAAGCCTTATCACTTCCTTATCATATCAAAATTTGACAGCATAATGTAACCTGTCATCTTTAGAGCACGGCAAATTATTTAGAATCCGATATTGATTTCCGTTAGTGCGAGAATGTACTATTTAATTGTATCTCAACAAGCTCTTCATAACTATATAAATATGTATTAATGAATATGTTCAAGGAATCCGCAACACTTTTGGCTGTCATAGGTTTTCCTACGAAAATACTCTAGTTGGCTAAAACCTAAAACGCACGAAACTAACTACTACGAAAGCCGTCGCGTTACTCAACGAGTTTCTTGCTCAGATTCAGAAGTCGTCAATTCAATGTGTTTGCGGGCAAGTGGTAATCTGTATTTGAAAGCGGCCTTAAGTTGTTTTGTTAATTTAAAACATACCTACCTAGTTGTTATTGCTTGTGTTTAACTCAGAATTATTAGCTTTATAGCTACAGCTCTATAGCTCTATTTATATAGAGTTACATAATAATATAAGTTATGTAGTTAGCCTTAGTGAGCGCTTTTATTTATACTGTAAGCCCTTAAGAAAATGTATCAATAAATAAATGAGATAAGAAAATGTTTGTAGAATATAATGTATTTTCCATTTCTACGTCGACATGCTTTTAAATGATTTACCTTCTAGCAAATATGATGTTCGTTAGTGAAACCAAGAAGTTTTAAATTGTTTTCACGTAACCTGTCTCAATACAGGGGTCCGCTCGGCACACCGGGCACGTAAACCCACTTGGATGAAGTTTTTCCATCAGTGCCCTGAGTTTACTTAAGCGCTAAAGACCCGCGAGATTAGACCTCAAAAGTTGAAATAGCTAACTCAAGGAGCAAACAGGAGATAATTATATTAATTAACTCAATTCAACTTATTTTGTGGTCGCATTAGGCATGCAAAGTTAAGACGAAGTTACTAGCTGTCTTGGGTGGCTTACATGTTTACTCTCGTTGACACTGAAATTCCTACTTATAATTAGACAGTAAGGTTGCGAATAACTTGATATAATAGAAAGTCTGACTGTATGTAGTCAACCCATACAAAGTTAATGCTTTATTTTTTAGGTTTACTTACCTCCGTCGACAAAAAAGGTAAGTACCCGTATACTAGGTCCAATCTGTCCGTCCATCTATCAAGAGCCTTTTTCTCAGGAACGCGTGAAGGTATCAAGCTGACATTGAGCAGTGACAAAACCAAACTTCTAAGTCAGTGCAATCTAAAGATAACACACACAGAACAGTAATTAAAAAAAGCGTTTCTGTACAAATTGCTCAGGAATCAAAACCTAGATATATATTATAAATATTTTTTGGAATATAACAATTAGACTAAGTCAATTTGCCCAGGCACTATGAAATTATAAATATAATAAAATAAAAATAGCAAAATATACATCGAAAATAAGTAATAAAACAAGATGTAAGTAACTGCCTAAGATTATATACATGGCTAATGCTGAAAATGGCATTACCTTCTACGCGAAATAAAATTCCTATTAAATCAAGAGAGTACACGAAATCCATTACTGCATAGCACTGCTTATCTTGTAGTCCACCGGACCTTTAACTACAGTTTTTTTACAAGCAGCAAAAGTGTTCATTACAAATTGTTAATTAGTATGCACAAACAAAGAAAAAATCAAATCAATAAACGTAGGCATGAAAATGATGTAACAAACATTTTGAAACGTTAAGTCAAGGATTACAAATTAATTTAATACCTCAGAAAATTAATGCTGTATAAATCTCTCAAAGACGTGGTTCAAATGCAGATCTTCGCAGACGAGCGAAAAATCGAAAACAAATAAGCAATTCTTATTTTTATATGGTAATCTGTGCGGACTATAGGCTGATGTATAAGCTATGAGTAGTAATATGTTTCGAAAATTGTGCAAAGTTTCAGGGAGCAACAACAATATGAAATATTATATTTATTGCAAATATTATGTAAATAATTATAGTGTTGCAAAACATATAATTGATTTGTCCAGAAACTTGATATTATTTGAATGCGAGCGAAGGAGGTACAACATAGCTAAATACCGTTTATTAAAATTGTAATTAAGTATTGATACTTAAATACATCATTTTGTATAATAATAATTATCGATTATTGATATACCTGGGAATCTTTCAACTAATAACAATAAAATTGTCTGTTGTAATGCTGGAGCAACAACTAATAGGCTAGAAGTACCAAATCGTGGTACAGATTGTAATATGGTTGGTAAACAGGTGAAGTTAAAACTGAATCCTGTTTCATTCGAAGGAAGCGGTCTAATAAACAACGTAATATTCGGGAAGAATGTTCTCTGTTCATCATTAGGCGAAATGGCGCCCGCCCTGGCCTTGCTCACGTATAGAATACATGGGCTCTTATTTTATGAACTGCAATAAACGGCTTTACCCTTTTCTATACGACTGCTCTACTTACACGTACTTTTACACAATTTTTGTCCATGTATGATGCTGCTGTATGTTGACTGACAAATTCTACATTATTGAGATAGGTAGGTTCAAAGTAATTTTTTAACTGAAAGACTATATTTTAATTGACTAAATATAAAACCTGCATGTCACTCCGCGTATTCAGCAGTAGAAGTTATTGAATGGTTGCGATCCTTAAACTTATGTACTGAACCGTGCTGAATAGAAGGAACGGACAGCAAAAGCCGAACCCAAATTAATAGAATAAGGTTTATGCTGATGATCATTTTGCTGCCGAAATACGAGTAAGAGGGATTGGAGACGATTTTTAAGGATTTTATGATTTAAGATAAATGATTTTAGAGAAGCTCGATATTTGGGCACAGTTGCATACGAGCTTGAATACGCGCGTGATGACGAGACGTCGCTTCTCTAAAATCAAGGTACGCGGAACAACGAGATAGATTTTTAAGAAACTAAAACATTTGTAAGCTCCACAACCACTCAACCACAAACAGCAGAAGTACTGTTGACTGTACAAAGGTTTTTTGGTGAATTATTTGGTTCGAAATAATTTTACATTCAAATCCGTAAGCACAACGTAATCAGGGTTGATTAAAGTTTACGGGTAGGTGAAAGGGACGGATTCTTGACTTGTTTACATTATGGAATTATGTTTGTGTGTGAATTTATTTCACTTGAAGTTTATTTCTAAGCCAAGTAATTAACATTGTTACAAACAGCAATTTCAATTGAAATAATTAATTCTGTTTGCGAATATGTACATATTCTCAACGTTTCGAGGCGTTTAACATGTACTTATGGCTGCTTAATCCCATATGCGAAATTGTACAAGAACTTCTAAGACAACGTTACTTACTTGTAAAATGTTTCAATATCTGGTCGTACGCTGTTTTTAAATTAACCACATATTAAATATTTAGAACTGAATTAAGCATCTATAATATAAAAGTAAAAAACGAGACTGAACAGGATGGCACTCTACAACACCATTTTTACACGTTTCTCCCAAACAACACATTATTTCTCTGGTATTTTAAAGCAATTCGATTCTTTGACCCTGGGAATCACGAAAAAATTGTGAAAATATGATATTGGGTGTGTACATTTTGTATATTAAGCAAAATAAAATCACAAGTTCGAATTTCGAACTAAAAACGAGATATCTATTATCTATGCCAGTGCTGCCATTCAGGGAAAATGAAATCTATTAATTGTCCTGCATTAGTCTGTAAAGCTCTTTACCCATTCATTGTCGCACGCCAGATTACGCTGGGCTCAGAGTCATGAAATTTGGTACAAAGATAGCTGGATGTCTGAAATAACACATAGGCTACTTTTATTCCAATATTCCCACGGGATAGTTGTTCTTAACACAACACCTTAATGGAGATTAGGATATAAATTTTGGGATTTCCCACGGGAATTTTGTAAAATCCCGGAATTTCAATTGTAACTACCAGATCGAGTAGTTTACGCATGCGAAGCCGCGGGTAAACTCTAGTATAATTATAAGCATCATTATGGTGTAAACGCATAACATTTCAACGTGACATTTACAGCGAAACTAGTGAGTTGACTGCTAAACTTTCCTTTCAAAATGGAATGTAGAATTTCATGAACGTTTTCAACTCTACTCGAATACTTACTTACCTGAGAAAATAAAACTTATCTAATATGTAGATGCAGCACCTATTATGTACTAAAGTTAGCGTAAAGCTAGCTGTTCACTTTGACACATTTTTTATTTAATGTCGTTAGAATAGTGGATAAAAAAATAAAATCTCTATTAAAATTATGTGTATATTTTTTATTATATATTTTTAAACAAAAATAAGATTTAGTTAAAAAAAAACTGATTCTACATCCAAGCTCTATACTCGTATGTACACATATACTCAAGACAATCTGGTCACTGAAGTTGGATAATTTTGACACAATATTTAGAACAAAGTATAACAAAGTGCGTTAATATTAAACAACAAACAGCGTACTAAAATACGAACATTATTTTAAAAGCCGTTTTTACTCTTTAAGTTTGGTGTCCGAAAATTCGCGTCCTAAAAAGATTCATTTTAATTAAGTTCTCTGCGAAAAATAACGACTTGAGGAAGTACGGCCTTTACCTGGCCACCAATCTTCATTAGCTACATTATTTTACTGTGAGATACTGCCCACAGTCCTGTCTAATACGGTGATCTTATAAAATATTCCCTATTGAGCTCTTAGAAGGTGTAATGTAATATATGGAGCAATAAAGCTCTTTCTTTTTATAATTTGATATATATATTACATTATAGTCTCATATGTAAGCCGTGGTGGCCTAGTGGTTTGACCCATCGCCTCTCAAGCAGAGGGTCGTGGGTTCAAACCCCGGCTCGAACCTCTGAGTTTTTCGAAATTCATGTGCGGAGTTACATTTGAAATTTACCACGAGCTTTGCGGTGAAGGAAAACATCGTGAGGAAACCTGCACAAACCTGCGAAGCAATTCAATGGTGTGTGTGAAGTTCCCAATCCGCACTGGGCCCGCGTGGGAACTATGGCCCAAGCCCTCTCATTCTGAGGGGAGGCCTGTGCCCTGCAGTGGGACGTATATAGGCTGGGATGATGATGATGATGATGAGTCTCATATGTCGACGGCGCGTGCCTAGTTTAGACGCTAAGTAGGCTACGAACAAATAATAAGTCAGGAATTGTAACTGCGTTATAAAAATGGAAACTGTGTCCTAAGTGTGTCCTGCGCTAAGGTGCGCATGCGAGTCATTTAATTTTGACTGACATTTATTTATTGCAAGTTTATTGAGCTCACGTCAAATTTTCGCATTTTTAAATATTATTCTATCCAATTTACCATAGGTGTCCCTACAATATTTGAAGAGTTCCCTCGATTTCCTTAGGATCCAATCATCAGATCTGATTTTGTGCCTGTGGGACTTAATTAGAGGTATTCCTATACAAACGATTTTTTTTTTCAAATCGATTCATAAATGACGGAGTTCTGAGGTAACAGCCAAAAAATACAACCGAATTGATAACCTCCTCCTTTTTCTAAAAAAAGAAGCTGTCATTATCAATATGTGACACGTCATTGTACTCAAGCACCGCAACCTGCGTGCCAACATATTTGCTCGCACCGACAACGCCCTCCGCTCACGTTCAATCTCCAGATCGTCTTTCCGGTCAGGAATCAAAACATGGCCCTGATATTTAAAACTGTGTAGATACTCTTTTTAGGTTACAGTTATCAAGCACAACTTTTCAACTTCAATGAAGACCATGATATAAATTTTGGGAAATCCCAGGGGAATTTTGTAAAATCCGGGAAATTCAAGTGTATGTAACTACAAGACCCAATAGTTTACGCGTGCGAAGCCGCGGATAACCTCTAGTTAATCATGGTTTTCTTTCAGCAGTCTTTGTACTTTGTGAAAATTTGTTGTTACCTTTTATGGTCAAAAGATACGGCCTTGAGACAAATTTTTGACGGACAGACAACAGAGCTTATAGTAATAGATTTCCATTGGCTCGCATGGCACCCTTTGAGTACGGAACCCTCAAAAGTAGCAACTCTGCTAGGGCAGGTTTAATATTTATGTGTCAATGCGTACATAGAATTAAGTGCACCCCGCAAAATAACATTAGTTCAGACGTTATATTCAAGTCCATTAGCAAGTCAATGAGCTTAGAACAATATAAAGGTACATAGCAGCGAATATTATTATTCGACTGTAAAATCCACTTCAATGAAATCACTGAGTCCCAAAAGTGATTTACCGGTTTGATTATTTGCTTTAAACCTTTTTAATTCCCGAAAGTATCGTGATCGGTGGAAGCAGCCGGCGCGGCGGCGCGGCTAACGTGTCAAGAGAGCGGGGATGGAATCGGTTGATTTATTTACATGGAATTCCGTCGTGACCGTACGTTACTTAGGTAAAGTTGGGGACATAAATCTCCGACCGCCTCACAAACTGCATGAATTGCCCCGAATGAATAATTCTGAATACATTCAGGCACTTAGGTATTAGAATTTCCATAGCTTAATCCTGTAACATTAGCATATTTTGACGTGCTGCTGCAAAAAAAGTTTATCGCCCGCGTCCTATTTTTACGTTGACGCACTTTTACAACCAAAACCTACTTCGTGAAATAGAATATATGTATACTTGTATATATTCTGTCTGTTGACATTTAATTTATTATTTAACAACTGTACATAAAATAACATAAAACACATGAAATTAACAGTTAGAAAGAAGACAAAGAGAACTTACCTAAGAAACCTTAACTAAATATATGGATTACTAATGTAGGGGCAAAAAAGTTTTCCCAAAGTATCACATCCGAAAATATTTTACTCAAATTATTATTTGGCCAAAAAATCATTTGATAAAACAACTTTATCGCAATTTTACAGTTAGTAAGTTTTTTTTTGGAAAATTATTGTTTCAAAAAGAGTTACTTAGTCATGTTTCATGTAACCAGGTATTATTTAGTCAAAAACCTGGGGACGCAGTTCTAACCAAACCTAACCAACTTTTCTGGTAGTAGTTGGTTTCTGTGGTTGGTTCGTGTGTGAAGTGTCATTTTGAACAAGCATTTTTTTGGAATATAATATTAACCAAAAGAAAACGTTTGCTTAGTAAACGTTTGTCATAAAAAAACTTGACAATGTAAAATTATGCCAAATGATAATTTGACCAAATTAATAAAATGCAAAATGCTAATTGGACAGCGTTATGCAATAAGCGATTAAGCGACAATGAGTTGAAACCGAGAAAATGAGTTTGTAAATTTTTTAATTTAAATCAGTTGCTGTAAGTGCATTTTTTGAGTTAAAAGTACAATTGTAGAAGCGTAGATAATAATTACAAGTTAAAATATAATTGCGATATGTATTTAAGTTTTTAAATTTATTACGTTTTTCCACTTAATTCTTTATAGCACTAAATCTATGATCAGGCTAATTTATTTAGTAATAACGTACTACGACAGAATTGTCGCTTGATTCTTTAATGCGTTTTGTTTAAGGTGGAATATAAAACAGAATAAGATTATATCCAAATATTTCGATACACTTTTTTAATGAAAGTCAAATAAATACTGTTAAATGTATGATTTGTAAACTTAAAAATCTCCTTCCGACAAATTTTGTGAAAAGCGTCAATATGGCTTGGTTTTAAGCCAAAAATAATATATACACAGTGATTTTTAATTGGTGGCCAGAAATATGAAAAAGCGATAAAGACGATCATACTGAATAACTTTTGCCAAGGGCCCAATACCAAAATCAGCTATTCCTCTGCAGCGGGGAGTTAGACAAGGAGATGTGATTTCTCCGAAACTGTAGATCGCTGCATTGGAGGATGCTTTTAAGGTTCTGGACTTGAAAGGACGAGGCATCAACATTAATGGCGAGTACTTCACTCACCTTCGGTTCGCCGACGATATTGTAGTCATGGCTGAGACCTTGGAGGACCTCAGTATGCTCGCTGGGTGAAATTGCACAATACATACATGTTACATTAGTACAACCCAGTAAGGGTGTTGCAGTAATATCTAACTGAGTTGGCCTGAAAATGAACATGGACAAGACGAAAGTAATTTCTAATGTACATGTTAATTCGATATTGCGTTTTTAAAATAACGAGAACGGTAAAACCAAAAGAATTATCGACAACTTTTGGACGCTTCATTCGTTATTGAGATTATAAATGTCTGTTCATTTATTTTGTAAAAGTAACTTTGTCGCATGATTCTTTTCAACATAACGAATGTTTGCTTAGGTTCATACAAATTTTGATGTGTCGCTTGATTCTACCTCTTATAATAAGGCAGTAGAAATCATTTTTGTAACGGAAAATAGTCGAGTACATAGTTTCTCATGCTTAGAATCGACCTGCATTCATAACTTTTTTTCTTCGATTTTGTCGCTTAGGTCGTTATTGCTTAACGCAGTCCAATTATGCTAAAGATTCGTGTGGGAAGTGAAACTGCTGGGATAAGTTTTTTGGGAAGTGAAATTTGGCGAAAAATATTTTTCCGAAACGGCAGTACACCAAATATAATATACATGTTACTATAAAAATAAAAATTATAAAAAGAATACCCCGTTTTAAAGATCTGCCTGCGGTTCCCATGATGCTGGCCGTATTAACCCTTTGGACCGCAAGTGCGATCCGCTGGGATAAGTAGGTACGAGCCAGCTCTTTGGTCCCCAGAGATATCGATCAACCGGGAAGAAAGAGCCTTTATGAAAGACTTCATGACGGCTGACCAAGGCCTTAAAGTCTCAACTGCAAGCGCCGCAAACTCGTAATCCTTTATTAAGGAGGAGTACTTGCGGCGCTTGAGGAGTTGGGCCTGATAAGCCGCAGCGCCGGCATTGTGAGCTAGTTGCCTGGATGTGGGACAGAGTGAAAGTATCAACGCATGTAGCGTCCCACACCAGGGCCCTACTGAGCTTCCATGGCACTAGGGTGACCCCGTCTGGACGCTTGTCATCGTCCCTTGCCATGTCAGCCGGCTCTAAAGCCGAAGGCACTGACGCGGTGGCAAGCGACCGACGTACTATGTCATTTATGGTGCCATGACGGTATGGCCGGCGCTCCTAACACATGAAAGTTAAATTTTCATCTACGTAATACGTTCGGGCAGACGACAAACATTATATTTCTGAACGCGTTTCAGCAGGATCCGGTGAGTAGCTTTTAATTAACTGGAGATTCGAGAAACATTTCACATTTCTGATACACAAAACAGTACAGAAAAGTTTTGATTTGTTGTAGGACAAGGTACGAAGGACGAAATTGCTTGGAAGTTTTCGCAGTTTGGCAACTTTCCATTTAGATAGCTATAAATGTAAGTTGAGCAATTAAAGTAGATGTTTTCAATTGCTCTAGTATTCACGCTATATGAAGGCGCCACCCTAAATCTCACCGTTTTTGTATTTATAAATTCAAAGTATGGTACCAATCAATAGTATAATATTAATAATGATGAGTCGTAAACAAGGAAACCGAAGTAGCTAGTCAATGGTTCTTAACCTTTCAGTGATGAGGGACCATTTGATTTTTGGGTGTGTCCAAGGATCACCTTTGGTCCGCGGACCACTGGTTGAGAACCACTTAACTAGATACTTGAAGGTCGCCAACTTCATCATGACAATGTTCTACAATTTGGATACATACAAAATAACTTGTACAGTAAACAACAGGAGAAGGTCAGATTTGAATTTAAGTAAACCTCTAGTATAGGTACAAACTCATGCTTAGCCCTTACCTAGTGTAGTTAAGACCCTTACGTTTGTTTATGGGTATCATTATTATTCACTAATCTAATTTGCTGGCCGAATATTTTCAGCCTGTAGTTACTGTCGTAATGGAAAATTTAATTAAATTCGTTCTATAATTTATCACGTTTCTGTCGCTTTGCTTTGTCCGTTTGAAATATGTGTAACTAACTACTTGCCAACTTTATGATATATATACAGCTTAAGTTTTGGTAAAATATGTACAAGTTCATTTTATTACTCAAATTGATTTATTAAAATAATTTTGGCAGAGCTCTACTTGAGTAGTATGAAGTAACGATCTAAAGCCTAATCCTCCATTTTTAGGAATATGTAACCAAATGGGGGGCAATGGGACCCTGTTACAGAACCTTCTTCCCCTATCTTCCTACTACTAACTGACCATGAGGTTTTGCTGAGTCTGGACTTGTTTAGCGTCATGTATGTCTTGTAGTTGTTCTATGTTTGTTTTTATGGCATTAAATAAAAGTATTTTCCTTCTTTCTTTCTTTCTTTCTTCGTTCTTTCTTTCTTTCTTTTATCCATAATAACACCTCATTCCTGGATCTGGGATGGGATTATAGTCTTATGCTTAAGGAATAAATTGTAAACTATAGAATGCGCGTCGTCGGGTGTAATTAAGTAGGTTTGCCATATGAAATAACCTAAACAACAAAAAGTTGGAAAACCCAAGACTTTGTCACTTCAAAATTCAATATCTCAAAAACGGCGGAACCGATTTCGATGAAACATATTTAAGAACCATAGCTAGAAAACCTGATTTCAAATAAAAAAAAACCTCATTCAAATCGGTCCACCCGTTTAAGAGCTACGGTGCCACAGACAGACAGCCAGCGGTCTAACTTATAACACCCCTCTTTTTGCATCGGGGGTTAAAAATGAAAAGTCCTGACGAAAATCTGTACACCATCCTAAAAGTCCTGACATTTCTTGTAACAGAGATTTGACGTGGATTGAAGGACGTGTCAGCGCGGCGCTGCAGTCAGCGGACTCATAGCAAAACAAGATGGCTGAGCCTCTTCCCGGCTGTTGAAAGAAATTTAAAAGTTTGTGCACCTCTCAAACAATAGAATATTATTATTAATTTTGTTGATTAGTTACTACTTAATTTAACAATTTACTCATAAAAACGGTGTAATCAATGTATCATGGAAACATATGTTTAATTTTATTTTCAGTGAGGTAATTCCTAAACATCGGGACACTTGAGAAGTTCGGCTGCAATCCTGAAAATAGTTCATAAATCCGGACATGTCCGGACAAATCCTGACGTATGGCAACCCTAGGTGTAAGGGGTACCTACACTAACGTAATTATAACGGTACCTAATTCTCATGGAATTACGGGTAGGTGAGTGTGTCGAGGATTAAGTACAGGTGCCCATTTAGCCACAACAATGTCGGCCGCCAAGAGGCGGCGGAGGCGCCGCGCCCGCGCCATAATGGTGGCCGGCGAAGGTTCATAATTGAATTTCCGATGGCCGCGATAAACGCCGACTGGAGACAATTAACATCGTGGACCATGTCGCGGAAAATCCTCGGACTTTAATCCTCAATTAGGGTAATTCGACCACGCATTTATTAAACTCTGTTAAACTTTGCTTCCCCTGTATCGCCCGTTTGCCCTCTTAATGAAATGCTCGTAAACGCGGCGGCCATTATTTTGCCTGTGTTCAGCAGAAATTTCTAAATAAGTTAATTGAACGGTGGCCAACAAAATACCGCATGCTCCAGCTACACGCCTGATACACAACGCTTGAATGGTCACGTCGTACGGTTATTGGCAAAATGTTAACCTCTGATAAGTAACTAATTTACTTATATTTTTTTTTCGGTTTTTACGAGGCCAATTATCATCCTAACTAGGTTAGCTGGACAAGATAAGGGATCAGATTTGGGGTTTTTTATTTTTTTCTTGCTTTTTTATTTATTTCTTTCTTCTTTCTTTAAATAATTATGGGTGTACTATTTTCAAGAGTTATACATTGCAAAAGTGACATACAATTGTCAAAATAACGATACGAGGAAAAACCTAACCAACTTAGAAAAGTTGAACACCCCTGACATTGTCATTTCAAAGGTCAATATCTCAATAACAGCTCAACCGATTTTATTGAAACATAACTTCAAACCACCGCAAGAAAACTTGCTTTCATTTTAAGATCTACGATGCTACTGTACAGACAGATAGACATTGGCTTAAGTTTGAAGCCACACCCCTCTTTTTGTGTCGTGGGCTAAAAAACGACTGACAGCGTCACAAATTAAAAGTAATCCTTAAAAGTGCAATAAATACCATACCACATTTTATCGGCCGCAGTAGGTACGAAGGTTGGATCTGTGATATAGTTATACATATATATCATTAGGGATAACATAGCTCTAGCCTAGATCTAGCCTTTGTCATAACTAATATTACAGTCCATAACTATATCTCTAGGGATATGGCTATATCACGACTTCAACCATATGCTTTAATTATATCCTGAAATACAGAGAAAGATTTAATGCTTTAGCCATTGAATATTCAACATTACATGCAACTTGCATGCTACGGCTACAATTGAGATAGATCTCGGTTCTCAACCTTGTATACCTTGGTATCAACCGTGTAAGGTACACAACTCAACACTATTTTTCGTGATGCAATGGCATGGTCGAGCTCGTCGGTCAGACCGCCAGTGTGTCGGGGCCAGAGCCGGCAAGGCGGACGTGAAATATGCGACTTAGCACTAGCCCGATACTGTGCCTAATGATGCATAACTAAACGCATTCTCGCACTACGCCCTATCCGCTCTACTAACGACTTGCAAGATTTCGGCGAAGAAGCACCGAATCACCAGTTCAGCCGGTATATGCGGCTTAATGGACCATTCACAAGGTAATGGATTGTTTTGCTTTCACTCTTCAGGGGATAAGTACAATTTAAAATTCGTAAATATGCTTTTTTGCTAATTGAATCCTTAATGGGTTCAGTTAAACCATTTGATTCCTGACCCACCGTAGAACGGTCTCACAGGGTCTCATAGTAAGTTTTATAATAAATTCCCTTGTCAAGCAATGGTTCCATAGTGGGTCACTATTCAATTGGTTCGAGTGTACATACATACCTAGGTACTTAAGCAATTATCAAAAGTATATGAGTCCATTATCCCGTTTCAGTACACATGCAATGAAATTTTATTGTAGATAAAATTTTAAATGGATAACCCGACGTGCGGTATAAAGAAAGTTCCTTATTTTATACGTGGGTTCCTGAAATCTCAGTGCCGTGGGATCCATTAGCTGTTAATTCCTACTCCGACTCTAATTGAGATCATTAATAGAAACAGATTAAACTGTTTGTGCTACGCTCCCATGTGAATTATTATTTAATGGCTGTGCACTGTATGGGAACATGAGTTGCCCCTATTAACACGGTCATGTGCACGTTATTGCGGTTCTTAAAGGAAAACAAAACTCGGCGAACACAAATGTTAGTCAAAATCTGTACTTTAGGTAATTTTAATCAAGATATTCTAGAAATATTGACATTTCTGGAACACAAGATACACAATTGAAAATTACACTGACATAGAAAATGTTATTGACAATTGCCAGGCACCGGTTATAAAAAGATTTTAACTGTATCATCAATGATTGCTAAAATCAATACGGTTGATATTTTCAAGCTATGACATATAATCTTAACAAAATTTGATAACATTGCAGAAGAATATAAAACCATTAACACAGAATATAAAATAACTACCGGAAATCAGGAACCGCTGTTTCCAAATCAAACAGTGAAGGATAATACGTAACAAAAGGGAATGAAATCAACATTTTCACATTTCTGGAACACAAGATACACGATTGAAGATTATACTGGCACAGAAAATGTTATTGACGATTGCCAGGCAACGGTTATAGAAAACATTTTAACTGTATCATCAACGATTTCTAAAATCAATACGATTGATATGAACCAAGCTGTGACATATATCTTAACAGAAATTGATAATATTGCAGAAGAATGTAAAAGCATTAACACAGAATATAAAATAACTGCCGAAAATCATTAAGCGCTGTTTCAAAATCAAGCAGTGAAAGATGATACGTAACAAAAGGGAATGAAAATCGAAATTTTGACATTTACATTAATACCTACAAGATACACAATTGTAAATTATATCTACTGACATAGAAAATGTTATTGACAATTGCCAGGCACCGGTCATAGAAAACATTTTAACTGTATCATCAACGATTGCATTGCTAAAATCAATACGATTGATATGAACCAAGCTATGACATATAATATTTTAACAAAAATTGATAATATTGCAGAAGAATGTAAAACCATTAACACAGAATATAAAATAACTACCGGAAATCAGCAAGCACTGTTCCAAAATCAAACTAGTATCTATCCTAATGAACTAAAATAATTTCTTTGCTCACCCGCGAACTTATGATAGCTAAGTTTATGTAAGATATGCGCGTTCATGCAGTCCCTCCCCCTCCATCACTGTAATAACACACACAAACCCATCTATCACCACCACCACACTACACTGACGCGTTTCGAACTCAACCAGAGCTCATCTTCAGAGCGACACAACCTTACACCATGTTACCAGATGTTAGACTAACAAACCACAACAAACGTTGTTTTTGGCGAAAAAATACACCTGCAGTTTTATTTCATGAAAAAAAGGCGGGAAAGCAAAAAATTAATTTGAATAAATATAAATGTCATAATATGTTTTGAGAAAGTCAGATATAATAAATTTGGAATTCTTCACAATTTTTGAGAAAAGCTTTATTATTAGTCTCGGCAATAACATGCTACTAGTAGTATTTCTGGCTTAATTAGAACATATGTATTATTGTATTAACCTTATAATGAGAGAATAGCTCTTACAAACCTTAAATAGTTTACAAGGGTATTTTGCTTGTTGAGAAGTTCACACAACCAACAACACATACCGCGTTGACCAAAAATACAACCAGCAAGACAGACCGAAGATAGGTCTATATCAAAACCCATACTAACCGGTAGGTACTTCCCGGAGACAGAATTATGAAATTCGGCAAAAAGGAAGGCCTCAACAGTCCAAGCAAAGGAAAATTTCCATTTATCCGGAAAAAGCACCGAATCCTCAGTGCAGGGGTCCAATCCAACTCGCATGGCTGGTTTATAATACACAAAATACTACCATCATTTTTATTATTAAACAACATAAGCTAAAATGTTGCACGTTTCAGAGTTTCTTCGTCATATATTCAGGTGAGGCAAGGAAAATATTTACTGTAAAATACGTGATAACTCAGCATAGCAGGCGGAGGGCGAGCCGGCGGAAATTAGAAACGTCTGCAATATCCTGGGTTGTTCACCTATAAAAATGAAATTGTTAACTTCTGCTGTTTGCAAATACTTCTTGCCGTGTATATAGCCACCCTGCCGCACACGCGTCGGCTTTATTATAACTCTTTTAGGCTCGTTTTCGCTCACTAGGTTTAGAGTTCATGCTTTCGAATAAAAAACGAATTCCTTATGGGATAACTTGTCTGCCTGTCCACCTGTTATAGAGAATTTTCTCTGAATCGAAATATAATCGGTGCCATGCCCAGTAAGTAGGTACGAGTAGTAGGTAGGTATGT
This sequence comes from Choristoneura fumiferana, assembly GCF_025370935.1. Classification (NCBI taxonomy): domain Eukaryota; kingdom Metazoa; phylum Arthropoda; class Insecta; order Lepidoptera; family Tortricidae; genus Choristoneura; species Choristoneura fumiferana. Next base: position 15,489,909 of record NC_133489.1, on the reverse strand, counting down.
AGGTCCAATCCTGCTGATTCGTGCTGAGGCTGGTAGAAAATTATTTTCATAGTTTTTTGTAGTCGGATAATTTTTTGTTATAATTTTTATATCGTTATAGATAGATACCTAACTACAAATTTATATGGAGCCCTTGGTGCGCGAGTCCGACTCGTAGTTGGCCGGTTTTTTATCAACATTATCACCCCAGTGCACCGTCACGTTATTGTCTCATGAAGATGTGAATATGTCCATGGTTAGCTAGTTACTACGAGTATTATGTTGATTTGTTAATATTCGCCCACAGCCTGCTATAAGCCTGTCAATTTGCGTCCAAGTTCACAATTGTTTCAAATATCGTTCGTTACTTCAACTTAGTTTACTGTCATACTATATTTCGAACCCTTTGCCTCAGTGTTTGTCAATCCCGTCAAAGCAAACTGGTGACCGAAAGTTGTTTCTAACAGCCTTCAGCAATCGCTAGTTAATCAAATGTCCAAATATTGGTCAAGGGTGCCACCTGATTACTGACTTCAAACTCAATGTTAAACAGCTCTAACTATCGCAAACTTTCCTTTTGAACTTGATTGCTAACCCATCACGAAGTTACTGTTAATATCGATTTAGTGCTATCTGGGTTGTCTTCGAACTGTTAACTCCATCGGAGCAGTTCCAAATATTTTTCAAGAATAATACGTTTATTCTGCATAAATTACTTTGCAAGTTCCAAAAGCGCTGCCTTAGCTTTTTGATTGATACAATAATAAGGCCAAAGAGACATCGAGCCTTTCTCAGCTCCAACATCAAAGGCCTGACGAAACCTCCGCCCTATGACTCGCGACGACTAACAAACTATCTTGCCACCATTCCTTAAATTGCATTACTTTATTATATCTTGAAACTTATCTTAACTAATATTATGAATGCGAATGTAAGTATGTTTGTTTAATATTTGTTTCGCTTTCACGCATGAATCGGATAGTTTGAGATCATGAGAAAAGCGGACGGATGAGACGAAGTCGTGGGCAACAGTTATTCAACTTAATAAACGATGGTCTAATTTGTAATCGTCCCAAATAAGTCTTCACTTTGCTAATAAATTCCTGAGGAACCATTTAGAAAAAAAGTTAAGAAAATATTGTTATGATCAAATACACGTGTTTATCGGTTATTTATACATGGACGTGGACAAATGTCATAAACTAAGTATCAAAAAATCTAATTGGGAGGTGATCTAGTTACTATCGTAGTAGGTATCTGAAAAACAGGCAGGTAATGATTCATTTACGTTTTCATCAAAGCACGTGCATCTTTTGGCACGAAAATGCTTTCAAATTCATTTGCAACAGTAACTCGCTGCAGCGGCGAAGCGGCCATTTCACTTGTTTATGGGCCAAGTTAGATGACACTCGTCCGCGGCAGCGTCACGTATAAGGCTAGCCGCATCAGTCAGGCGGGACCTCATAAAATAACACAACGTACTTGTTAATTTAAGTTATTATGACAGAACATTGTATTTTACTTAGACTTTAAGTGTGATCAACGAGAAGCGCAAGTTTTATTTAATGACGTACGAATGTCTTGAAGCCACTTTGCTGATGAACCAAACGTTACTATGTTTCTGTAATGTTACTTGCTAACTTTGAAACATCTTACGACTTTTATTTGTACGACAATTAAGCACCACTTTTATTCTTATTTTTACGTGACCACTGAATTATACGTGCTTAAACATTAAGTACCTAGGCCGGAGGTTCCCAAAGTGGTCCAGGTGGACTCCCAGGGGTCCACGGGAGACCAGACGGGAGTCTACGTTGGCGTGACAAAAAAATGGGAGTTTTAGCAGTTTTGGGAGTATAGTAGAAATGTAGTAAATAACAGGGGGTCTACAGAAAACAGTAAAACTTTGAAAGTGGTCTACGAGAAGAATAAGTTTGGAAACCTCTGATCTAGGCGAACGGGTCTTGCGCGACGACTTTCGAGTTCATTCGCACCATACAGTATAGAGCAGTACCATACGTTATAAAACAGTTGTTTTTCAGCTAGACTAAACACTGCGTAGACTTAACAATAACAACGGAATATTAAACGATATTGTAACGGGTAACTCACGTCTTAAACCGAGTTTAGCTCGACATCGCACACTCCACAGTCGTGCAGCCGCCGAGTCGCGTGCTCCTGAGAAGAAGGACTACGAAATAGCCCGAAACGAGTTATCCGTTACAATATCGTTTAATATGAATTTAAAATCGTCCATTAGACGTGATTCCAAGTTGGCATAGCAAAAATACTATTCCGTTGTTTTGAACATAGTTCCCACGCGGGCCCAGTGCGGATTGGGAACTTCGCACGCACCATTGTATCGCTTCGCAGGTTTGTGCAGGTTTCCTCACGATGTTTTCCTTCACCGCAAAGCTCGTGGTAAATTTCAAATGTAATTCCGCACATGAGTTTCGAAAAACTAAGAGGCACGACCCTCTGCTTGAGAGGCCACCACGGCTTCATATTATTGAATAATGCACCGCGGCAATTGCCGAATTTGCCGATAATGTTGTGTCACGTCAGTCGTCACTACTCTGTTCCATTTCACACATTGCGTCATTTAGAAAAATAAATATTTTTCTATCGTATTCGATGGAGACTATTTAATGGACACTGATAATTGCTATATATATTTAAAATGTACAGTTTTAAGTTTTTATGATTATTTTGCTTCAAGCTAGAAATTATATTTAAAAAATATTTTGCGAGCATAGTATGCGTAATTCGGAAAATTTTCAAGTGTCACAGAACTCATAGGTGAATAATACAATAAATGGTGAAACCTACAGAGAAAGTAAAACGTAGTTTGTGAATCAAAAACCGTAGAATTGGCTTTATGGTTAACTGAAAATGAACTTTTGTTTAACTTACTCACTTTCAGTTTCACTTACACCATCTAACCATACCATTACGTTGATTTACATAATAATATGTGTTGTTCTCCACTTTTAGCGATCGATGGCTACTTTGCACAGGCGCCCGTATCCTGAATGATTACAACGGTTTGCCACAAAGCATTTAAATTTGAGTGAATCCGTACAAAGGCGTAAGAAGTTCAATATCCTGTTGTCCCTAGCTTGAACACATAACAAGCGCTCGACTACTGAGTCTACGGAAAATGGATTGTGATTTGACAAGCTTATTTGAAATAGGGATGGGCTCTTTTGTACTTTGTAAGTGGTTTAATATTCCCCACGAAACGGCGAACGAATTAATTTTCACTGAAGTGGAATTGTGAGACATATAATGGAGTACTTAGGTGTGAAATTCTTGTTAATTATTAATTTGATTTAAAAACCTTTCTCGCATAAAACGTAAAAATTATAAAAATACAGAGCTTAAAATAAGAGGAATAAAAGTGCCAATCGAGTCCTAAACGCGAGGTGCCTGTGTGACTAAGAAACCATAATATTATTTACTCGTACACTCCCATCCCAGCTCAGTCTGAAACAAGGACTAGGTGCTGCAAAAAAAAAAAATACAAGCGTCTTCGCATGGGACGGCCGACCTTTGTCACTCGCATTTTTTCCATTGATGGTGGCAATATCACGTTCCATTTGTTTCGGAGGCGCTCGCGAGGTGGTCAACTCTGTTTCCCGGCAAAGAGCGTCCTGAAAATCCTTCTGTGCAGAGACAGTGGGATGACTTATGTTGCAGAAAGGTGAACGGTATGTTGTTAGAGGGTGCATCGGGGGCTGATTTGACACGATTAAAAGCTGTTTGGCTGCACGCGCTGCTTCGCCTCAGCTAGGTACGTTGTTAGATAACGACTCTCTGAGGATAGCAGCGGCGCTTAGGTTGGGCGCGAAGGTTTGCGAGGTGCATCGTTGTGTGTGTGGGGTCATGGTAGAGGAGAATGGTCACCACGGCCTTAGTTGCCAGAGGTGTGCTGGGCGTTTCCCGAGGCATCATTCAATCAATGAGATTATTCGGCGGGCCATGGTGTCACTGTGCCGTGCGTTTTGGAACCCCCCGGATTGAGCCGTACGGACGGTAAAAGACCGGATGGTCTGACGCTGGTTCCATGGCGGAGGGGGCGTTGTCTCCTTTGGGATGCAACTTGCGGTCAGCACGTTTGCTGCATCTCATTTGGGACAGACCATGAGGTGTGCGGGGTCCGCGGCGGAGAGTACCGCGAAATTAAAGCACGCTAAATACTCTGCTTTGGAATCAGCGTATGATTTCGTGCCGGTTGCGGTCGAGACGGCTGGATCCTGGGGTTTAGAGGCTTTTGAGTTGTTTAGGGAGTTAGGCCGTCGATTGCGTGATAGGGTCTCCGACCCTCGCTCTGGGTCGTACTTGGTGCAACAGGTCTCCATGGCCATTCAGCGGGGTAGCGCTGCTGGTATTAGGGGTAAGTTTGAACCGAGTACGATGCACGAGGGAGGGTTTTAGGCTAGTTTTTATGACGAAGCATGTTGCGGCTGACTTTAGTGAAATGTAAGTTTATAGCTTAGTTTATAGTTTAGATGTTTAAACCTTAGTTTGTAGGTATAGGTTTAAGTTGTTTTTTCTTTGTATTATTTCACGTGTATTGAATAAAGAATTAGTATGACTTAAAAAAAAAGTATATTTTATTTACAAATGTTTCAAATATGTATAATTTATGGAAATCGATCGATCAATCGAATCTAAACGGCTCGCCGTTTAAAAGTTACGAAACGGACATACATACACGCATACCTGCATTTATAGGAGTACATACATACATGTATAAACAAATCAAACACATAACCCTCCTTTTAATATTACATTTGTACAAATGCTCCACACCTAATTCAATCAAAAACCACCAAAATGTTTTGACGGGGTAAATAAGTAAGTAAGTATTCACCAACTTACATTTCCACTTACGATTAGGGTGTCTTTGTAGAATAGGCTACGATACTATGGCTTGAGTACCTACTTTATGCTAAATCAACTTATTTACGTATGTCTTGCGCCAGTAGAGACGCAGACAAGCGGTGCCTGCCGTCAGGGAGCTGTCAAAGCATGTAATTACCACGGTAATTGCGGTTCATAATTGATTTAGTTGGAGCCGCCCGAGTGGGTTCGATTCACTTAGCTACTTCAATCAGGTTTTTATTTTACGGGTCAATATTTTGTTAATACTAGGTATGTTACTTTTCTTTATAATTTGAAGAGTTTTTTGATTCATTAAAAAATAAATATCATCATGAATATTTGGAAGCAGAAATCCTGGTTCACTAAAAATGTGTAAAATCGGGGTATTGATGTTTAGTGCCCCATAGTCTTACAAAAAACCCTTATTAGTATTGCCATTTCCGTCCGTCCATGGGTTAGCTTACAGACTATTAGAGCTTGGAAAATTGAAATTTCGAACAATTCTAAGGTCCAAATTCTAAATATCGAATGTCTATAATACCGATGGGTACAATAGTCGATTACCTACTGATACGAAATTTAACCGTGGCACTCGCCGGGCGCTCCCGCAACACGCTCGTTTCGCTCGCTCGGCTCGTGCTTGTTTTGGCCACAGTTGAACCTAATACGCTCCTCCTCGCTGCGCTCGTCGTCGCACCTAAACTTTTTGGTTGAATTAATAAGACTTCCGTTTTAAATTTTAGGTACTAAGTAATCTAATCTATAAATTAGGTGCGACGACGAGCGCAGCGAGGAGGAGCTGTTAGGTTCAACCGTGACCAAAACAAGCTCTATGCATTTTTCTTGATATTACGATACTTCTTTATTTCAATTTTCGATATTTTAATATTTGTTTTTTTTTTACAGTTGGTATTTTGTATTTCGATATTAGCATATATATATATATATATATATATATATATCGATCCGATCATTCGGTTGTAGATATTTTGAATTTTAGATATTTTAGCCGTTCGATATTTCGGTTTTAGGAATTTCAGACGTCGATATATGATAGTAGATATTTAGATCATTCGATATTTTGATTTTCGATATGTTGACCGTCGACGTTTTAACTTTAGGTATTTTAAATTTCGATATTCAAATATGTGCATTGAACGAATTTAGTTACTTTTAGACTGGGCACAGTAAAAAAGGGAAAAAACATTAGTACGGAACCCGATACAATGCGTGGCCCGACACGCACTTGGACAGTTTTATTTTCTTATTTGATCCGCTAACTCTTTTCATACTTATCAATCAGCTTAATCATAATACACTGTTTGTAAGGAATGAGAAACAAATGAATCCACATCTTAATGACAAAATTGGTTATAATAAACTGCATGATTGAGCAGTTATTCCCACAGAACAATGACATCGAAAAGAAATCGATACAAACACGAATAGCATTTGTGTCCATGGCCTAATTTGGTATATTTGAACATATTCTTTATTGAACACTACAAATTAGTGAGTTCGCAAAATATAAAACCAAGAGAGACAATAGGCGTTTTAGCAAATCCCTTACAATAAACTCCGAATAGGAAAAAATATTCATAATCTTAAAAAACTCACTTAGTACTTAGACAGACAATAAAATCCAAAAGGATTTGATACAAACACGATTAGCAGTTGTCTCCATGGCCTAATTTCAAGTTACCGATCCTCTTCCTCATAACAGCAAGCAGAGCGGAATGGCAATTAAAAGTTTTGCGCCGGAGACTCGGCCTAGCCCGGGGCTCACGGGCATACGTGGACACCTGGTGGAAACTGAAAATTCCACCCACCATTTCACTTCACAAAGCCTCACCGCTCGGAAATATCTGTATAGTAGCCATCATAGATATTAGAGCTGACTAAGTAATAAAAACAAACAACCGAATTGATATCCTCCTTCTTTTTTTTGAAGTTGGCTAAAAATATCACAAATACTACGCGATTGACAATATCGTAGACAGAAGTTTACAAGTAGCTGGCACAGTACTCTTAGTGTAAGTTTTCGGTTACAAAATAAGTCTCGATCGCGTTCGCGTTAAAATCTCAATTTGTAAAACACAACACGAACATCTCAAACGTTCCGCTAGAGGCGCTGTTCGTGTTTGCATACAAATTGAGATTTATCGCGAACGCGATCGAGACGTAGTTTGTAACCGAAAACTTACACTAAGGGCACTGAACTACTAATAAAATAAGAGAAATGGAAATTTGTACATGAAGCGGGTCTTAAGCCCAGTTAAGACCTGCACGGCATAGGTACATGGATGGGGCCTTTCCATTATCAATTTCGCTATGATTTCTTTGGCAGATGGAAAAACAATCGTCACTGCCATTTAAAAACCTCGTAAGTAACAAAATTTGCATAGTGTGATAGTTCAGTTTCCTTGGTTGTACATTGCAGCGCTCGGTTGACCACTTCAGACTCGTTCGCTTTACCTACCACTTCGTAGTTACAGTACAATGCATATATTAATATGCAACAAACACGACAAACAGCAGGCAGTCCGGGTGGCGATTTAAGTTTAAAATTTAAAGTAATATTAAATTAGGTACGTTAGTAATGTCCGCAGCTATAATATCAAAGTCACGCTCCTTAGCCAGCGACGGTCTCAATTGAAACCGTATACTATATACGTACGAGGGATGATACTTAAGTATCATCCCTCGAGTTACCCGTGGGACTCGCGCGGGAGGGTAGTTCAGTATACTTGAATAGATAAATCTTTGATTTGCCAACGCGGCACTTAAAGCCTCTCATTTGGTTGCAATACCACTAGGGCGCATTGTCGTTGATATGTAAAGAGATGTTGTTGTCACACTCGCACTCATCAGGTTTGTAAGAGACCGATATGGAGGTTCTCAGCGACACAATTTTACTTTACGGAACTGAATCGGTACACTGAAACAAGAGCAACATCAGCTTTTAACTGCCGACAGCTCGTTTGTCCCTGTTCAGTGATGTTTCAACTCATCAAAACCATTCATAAGCGACAAATGGTACTGCATCTTTGTTGACAACACACCTAATGAAAAATTCATAACGGGGAAAATTAAAAGAGGACAATTTTAGTTTGACTCGCTGTCATTTTACTGCGAGCCGCATTTTCCTATATCCCGGATTTATTAATCCACAGCGAATAGGTATTCTCGCAAGTAACAGCAATCGTTCAGGATTGAGGCTAAAAAGTTAAACATAGTAGTTTTGATATTTGTTTTTAGTCAGAAAAATACTTTTTAGGTAGTGTCGCCGAAGATGGCCCGGCTCCTAGGATAGCCTACTTAAAAAAAAATACACTTATGATTATTCGAAACATTTGAAATTTCGCGCGTTTATACTACTAATAAACATAGACAATAGTTCTGTACTTTATTACCGGCGCGTCGCCATTTTAAAGACAGATGACAGTTTGCTTGGTCATGTCAAGACGATACGCGTTTTATAGCCTCCATTATCTAAGCCCTTTTGAAAATTAACAAATTTAAAACAAATCTCTTTGCTCTAAACTGTGAAAAATCATATTTAATCTATTTATCAGCAAATTACAGGTGTGTTATTATTTTATTTCCTTTTTGTATTTTTACGAGATTATACTCAACCCAGGTGTAATTTCCTATCATGGCTATAATATAATTCCCAAACATTAAGTAAGTAAATTCACCTTTGAGATTCTTTTCAGATTTTTTTTGTTAGGAGTGTACACACTCAATTAAAGACCGAAGAAACTAATTAAGTATATTTTGAATGATCTCAAAGTTAATTTTCAGTTTTCTTTTGATAGCCCACCAATGAGAAATTAAAAAAATATATTTTAGAAAAAAAAAACGATTTATTTTTATTTTTGATGTTACTTTCAAAGTTGATCTCAAAATTAAATTAAATTTTATTTAGTAGTTTGTTTTTATTTTATAGTTGATTTTTATTTTGATAGATTCAAGATAGCCCACATTTAAAGTTTTGGTTGATTTTTTACCTTTTATGAGAAGGATGTGTTTTTATTTTGATGTTTTATGTTAAAAGTGTTTCAGTGTTTATAATGCATATATTTTCATTAATATTTTTCGGGCCATCTTCAGCGACCAGCTTCTCAAGATAGCCCAATACCAACTTTTTAAAAATTGTTTACATTTGTGTTAAAATGCCAAAAGCTGTACTACTTTTTAGATATCTTAATTCTCAAATAAATATATTACAACTTCCATTATGTTTTCTTCTTTTCTTCTTTCTTTTTTTCTTTACTTTATTCCTTCCTTTAGGCCTTCATTGGCGCATGTATCATGCAAGTTTGTAGCAACAGCAATACTTAGGTTTGATGTTTTTTCTATGTATTTAAACAAGATATATGTAGACAAACGCTGATTATTTTATTCTTATAAAACAAGCTAGCGGTTATAAAATCGAGCAGCGTATTGTTTTGTTTTCGTTACTAATACCTACTATCTACAATTAAGTAGAGGTTAAAGTTATGTATCGTGTAATTTTAAGAGAAAGAACAGTTTTCCTTACATTGTTTTGTTCAGCTTTTGTACAATGCAAATAGAGCTCAATCAATCATTAAGTCGGTAAAATACACTTTGTGAAAAAATACTTGAGAGACGTTTTAGGCGTTTTTCATACGGTAGTTTCTGTGACTTGTGCTTTAATTTGAAATAAAATTAATTATTAGAATCAAATAATGCAAGCTTATGTTGTAATCATTTGTTTCAATAGCACAACAAATTACACATTTTATTTTATAGATTGCTTTATTTTTATTTTAGAGTTTGCTTTAGTCTTCTCATTTAAATTAATCAATTGATTAAAATGTACAGGCAGGTAATTACTGAATGGCATGCAAGCACAATTTTAGCTTAGCCAGTGGATCAAACTAGGTATCATCTCATCATGTGTCATTCCCTTTAATCCACGAACATGCCAGCCAGTAAGCACACACTTATCACGAAGTCCATGGGACACACAACACAATGGTATTTTATTGCTCGCTACAAATCTTCATTTAGCAGCATTGCCCAAGGCCTTTTAGTGTTTCCGTACACACCAAAACGAAAATGGGACCATTTATATTTGATTTACGATTGCCAATAATTACCGGTTTCGGATTGGATTTTCCGTTTTAACCTCTAATTTAATCAGACTTCATTAAATGTTTTAGTAACTTTTGCGAACCGATTTGCTTTTGATTTTAACTAACTATTATTAATTATTGAAGTAAGAGTATTCCATTGTAAAAAGGTATAATAATTTTATGTTTTGTTAATCTAACTTATTAATGATGTTTTAAAATTATACGATTTTCACTAATAACAACTGGGGCCTGTGACTAAAATTACTTTGATGGTTCCGCGACATTTAAACGGTTGTGGTGACCAATAGACTGAAGCGTATCACCACAGAAGTACGTATCACATTCGTTGAACCACGCGAGTTTTTTAAACTACCCGCTCTTAATTGCTTTTATTTTTATTATCATACCGACACCTGCGATTATCTGACCATTTTTAGGGTTCCGGAGCCAAAATGGCAAAAACGGAACCCTATTTTGGGCATGTCCGACACGCTCTTGGCCGGTTTTTGGAAGATACGAGTATCATACGTCTCGTTCCCTACATTTGTCTATCACTGAACCCCATGGGGTATATAAGATATATGTATCATCCCAGTTTAAATTCCTATGCTCCTTTAATTTCAACCGCTTTCTGTACGTACCATTCTAAATTATAAATAGCATCGTGTGAAAATAATTTTGGAACTATGAAGCTCAATCTAATGGTTTGATCCTTATTTCAGCAAAGTTCAGATGTGGCGCGTTTGTCTGCCTGCCATGGCAGTTCTATATTCCATTTTTATAATAGCTGCAATATGTTCCTTGACCCTTTCCGCTAATTTCGCTACAATCAATCAATCACATAAACGTCCAGCGTAAAAAAGGCGCGATTAATTTCCGTGTGTGTAAGTAATTATTAATTAAATACTAGTATTATTCGTTATCGATTAAGTACTACTCGTTATCTGCATTATCGCTCTTAAACTAAAAGGCTCAATCTTGAAAAAAAAAGGCGTTTTTTTTCCTAATGTCGTTTTGCTGCTCTGTCGAGTCACACTCTTACCTTACATACAGAGAGCTTTCTTAACGCTGTAAATAATCCAAAATAGAGGACAAACAGACCGCTTAGACGAGTATATAAGTATAGATAAATGGCCACACTTCACTTAGCCCTATGTTCAACTACAGGCATGTCAAACTTAGGACCCGCAAGTCCCAAGCAATTAGCTTTGAGTCTGGCTGACCAACAATATTCCTGATTTTGTCTACCAATCCTTTAATGCCTACGGAACCGTATACGGCAAAAAAAATGTAAAGACGTCTCTGGGTCCACTTGTAGTAATGGCTACGCCGAGATGCGGGCGGGTATATCATTTCACTCTTTCTTGAGTATTGTTTTCTTTTACCTTCATTCTGACGAGAAACAAAGAGTACGAGGTGTTTTAAAATTAATCCAGAATTTCCAGCTTGAGGTTCGACCGAACACCATTTTAAATATTTTTACGATTTTGTTGAAAAATGTTTGCATACCGATATTCTGAATTCATTTTGAATGAAAAATTAAAAAAATCAGATAAAAAAACTTTCTATGGGGTGTCCATAGTTAAAAAAAATACAAACAGTTGAACACAGAACCTCCTCCTTTTTTGAAGTCGGTTAAAAACTAACCCAATCTGCCGACAATTTACGGAGAATTTTACAGCCGTAGTTTTTTGGCCAAAAACAAATTATAGATAGGTACTTTACTTTTACTTTAACACAAAGTAGGTGCACTACTAAAAACTCTACTGAAAAGTATATTGGTACTAGGTAGGCAAAAACAATACAATCACGGTTGCTTCTTAGTACCTATTAGGTATATCATTTTGTCTAAATTTTATTCATCCACGTTGTCAGCGTAAATTATTATGATCCGTGCTAAAATAGGACTTTCTAGTTCTGACCAACGCACGAACATCATAACATGAATAGTGCTAGCGGTACGCCCAAGGTACGCCAAAAAAATCTGCAGTTCTACTACGAAACTAAACCCGAAGTTCGTGTCGTGCGGTCCCTCTGACACTTATACTATTTAATATGAGAGCGAGATCGGTACGATACGAACTTCGAGTTTCGTAGTAGCCCTGCTGCACTTGTTGTTAAAAGCATTAAAATCGGAACGATTGATCTTTAGGCCATACGAATCAATTTGACCCGTAGCACGAAAAAAAAAAAAAAACGGCCAAGAGCGTGTCGGACACGCCCAAGATAGGGTTCCGTAGCCATTACGAAAAAAAATCAAGTAATATTATGTGCGTTATAACACAATTAAAACACTTACTACAGTCTTAAAATCTATTACCAGAAAAAGAGCGTATCTTCACGGCACTTACGTCCTTTTGTTGAGATGCGTGGTTTTTCGGCACTAACTCAAAAACGGTATATCCGATCATGTTTAAACCAATTTTCGTTGAAAGTATTTATTAAGCGTTACCTTTCCATATTTTTTGCTTATTTTTTTGACATACGGTTTACAAGATAGAGAGGGGGACACAATTTTTGCTACTTTGGGAGCGATTATTTCCGGAAATCTTCACTTAATCAAAAAAGTTTTTAGAAACCTTACTATCTTTTCAAAAGAGCTGTCAAACTATGTGCCACACGTTGATGCGAGTTACATTTTTTTTTTCAGTTTCTGTTACGTGTATGGACTGCTCCCCTATAAATATTATTTTTTGTAATTTAACTACAAAACTAAATAGCGGCTTTGACAAGGACATCTGTACTCCAAATTTCATTGATATACATCTTGTAGTTTTCGAATAAAATGCCTGTGACATACGGAAGGACGGTTAGACAGACAGACGGACAGACGGACTTGACGAAACTGTAAGGGTTCCGTTTTTGCCATTTTGGCCACGGAACCCTCAAAAGGAGAGGAGTTATGACGTCATCGTTTTTATGTATGGTTTTTTTTTTGTTCTGAAACCTATCGTGTGTGGTATCTGGGCCAATCAACTATTTTACCGACACTTTGGGCGTCTCCTGTGTTACCAAAATTGTCTCTGGCGTTACCAAAAAATCGTACTTCCAACAAGATATTTCACGGTTTAATAGGTTGAACTTACGTAGGATGGCATGTATTCATGTACACCATCTATTTTATCGCAGAAAAAACATGTTTACTTACAAAAATGTGCAATTGTTTGAAAAATGTCGCGGACGGATTAGTGTCGGTAAAAAAGTTGATTGGCCCATCTAATGAAAGGGCTTACTAAGTCGATTCTAAAAATATATCACATCATTATACTTCAGTCACTTTTTTTAAATTAAAGAAAAATCATTTTCAAAACATAGGTACCAAGTTTGGGCGCCTCCAGATATGATACGGTTGAATAATTATTTGTAAAATATACCTAAAATGATATGTAAAAGCCTCATATCCAACCCCAAGAAAGCAATTTTGAAAATATTTACATTTAGCGCGTGAGTGCCGAGCGAGGGGGAAAGGGAAGCAGGCAAGGAGCGGAGGCGGGGTACATGCTCACGACAAACATTTTAATCAAAAGAAAACCAAAAATAATATTTTTGCTAATAATAAGCAAATAACTTTTTATGTGGTGGCCGAGTGGTTTGAGTGGTCAAGCAGAGGATCGTGGTTTCAAACCCCGACTCGCACCTCTGAGTTTTTCGGAATTCATGTGCGAAATTACACTTGAAATTTACCACGAGCTTTACGGTGAAGGAAAACATCGTGAGGAAACCTGCACAAACCTGCGAAGAAATTCAATGGTGTGAAGTTCCTAATCCGCACTGGGCCCGCGTGGGAACTACGGCCCAAGCCCTGTCATTCTGAGAGGAGGCCTGTGCCCAGCAGTGGGACGTATATAGGCTGGGGTTATTATTATTTATATAACTTTTTATACCTGTTTTAACTAATTGTGATTTTATCACATTTTGTAATATTAAAAAATAATAAAACAAGTGCGAGTCGGACTCGCGCACCGAGGGTTCCGTACAAATTATTAAAAACATATATTAAAAATATTTTTATTATATGATGTAAGGGTAAGGCCGCGAATTTTGACCAATTTGGACGTTTCAAATTTGGAACGCTGATAAAAAAAACTGATAACACCTAGAGGTTTAATTTTTTTTATTATATGACACGATATAAACTCTCAAGGTCGCAAATGAGATAATTGATTTCAACCCTTTTAAAAAAATAATAAAAATATTACCGTCCAAAACGTAACGAAAATTGACTATTTTTTTGACCACGAGTACTTAATACCTTATTATTTTCATGCTATTTAACTTCTCATGATCATGATTTTGTTTAAACAAAATTTTATGATATAACGATAGTCCTACCGATTGCGGAATCATGATAATCAAATAATTTTCATGTTTTATATTTATTTCTTTTCACGTGCCAAAAAACCACGTTTTCGTTACGAATACTTAGGTGACGCTTATTTAAGCTACCTTTAACGCCAATTTCGGTAGAAATTTGTTTTTGTACACTGGCAACTAATACTCTAATAGGGCAACATCGATGAGATAAATAAATCTCATCAGTTTGTTGACAAACAGCCATCAAAAGTGACGGGGAGGTTTTTTTTCGAAAAAACGTCGAAAGTGCTTGTTCGATTTTAAGGGTAAGTAGTGATTATTTTTAACTGGTTGTTTTTTCATACGATAGGGTAATCTTTTCCATGTAAGTGGCATGTGTTATTATGTTCAAAATGTCGTTATTTACCATGATAAACGATTTTTTGTATAAAATACGTTACACTTTCGTTACGATTACGTTACATTTTTACAAAATGCTACGTATTTTGTACATAACGTAACGAAAAAATGTGGTAAAGGGAAGTTCACACAGAAAAATTCTAACTTACACCAGTTTATTATTAGGTTTCCAATGACTGCACGCACAGTAAGTTAGTTAGATGGATATTTTGAAGTTAAATAAATTTTAATCTGTAGGTGCAGGGATCGGCACAAGAGAATTGTGGCGAGTTCTGTGTTCACGTCCTGCTACATGCATAGCGTATTTAAAGTGAGAGACAAACGGAGAAATTCACTTACCTACTTAGTTCATTTGTTACCTAAACTTAATAATCATAATAATTTATTTCCAAAAACATCTTTTTACATTGTCCACTTAACTAAGATACTACTTCCTAAATTGGTAAAACCTGTGATTTAGGGTTTTGGCCATTTCTTTGAGGTATTTAATAGCTTGTACAGTCGAAGTCACAAGCATGCTCACAACTAGGTGGTAGGACCTTGTGCAAGGTCCGCCCGGATTGCTACCACCATCTTCCTCGCTAATCCTGCCGTGAAGCAGCAGTGCTTGCACTGTTGTGTTTCGGCGTGGTGAGTAAGACAGCCGGTGAAATTACTGGCACGTGAGGTATCCCATCATAGGCCTCTAGGTTGGCAACGCGTCTGCAATACCCCTGGCGTTGCAGATTTTTATGGGCGGTGGTGATCTCTTACTCATTTGATCGTTTGCCATCCAGTCGAATAAAAAAAAACCACATCCAAATTCGTTATGCTTATAAATGTGCACCTTATTGTCAGTGTTAGAGAGGCATGTAAAGATACACTTTTGGAAAGATGTTCGTCAACTAGAGGGTACTTCTACTTCCACATTCTCATGTTTAGCTCTATAGATCTCATATAGGACAGATTTAAGATCAGTATCGTCAGAAAGTTCTAGTAAAAATAAAAACTTCACTTTATTATATGACATGTATTTTTTTTCATACATGCGTTATCTAATGGGAATTTTTACCAGTTTGATCTAGGCTTTATAAAAATTTGCGTTACGTTTTATGGTAACGTCACGTATTTTTTTTATGTTATTTCTATGTCACATTGGTTAAAATTCGCGGCCTTACCCGTAACTAAAAATTTATGCTTTTCGCTATTTTTCCTTTATCTTTGCTATAAGACGTTGCTTCATACTGCAGGTTTTGATTCCCTTGTGAGTGTCGAAAATTTGCAGCATAAACGGCTGTATTTTTTTATTGCGTTGGCTTAGAAGTTCGATTTTTTCACAGCTCCAAGGGACAGTAGCCCTGAGTGCCCTATTTGATATAAATTTCAGCTTGATTGATACCTCCACGCGTTCCTGAGAAAAAGGGTCTTGACAGACGGACGGACAGACGGACAACAAAGTGATCCTATAAGGGTTCCGTTTTTCCTTTCGAGGTACGGAACCCTAAAAATACTAAATGGAAATATTTTCAAAATTGCTTTCTTGGGGTTGGATATGTACCTATTTCATAATCATTTTAGTTATATTTTACAAATAATGATTCAACCGTATCATATCTGGAGGAGCCCAAATTTGGTATGTTTCGAAAATGACCTTTATTTTAATTTAAAACAAGTGACTGAAATATAATGATTCATTAGCCACGATAGGTTTCAGAACAAAATTTTTATTGTTCCCATGCAAAAAAAGATGACGTCATAATTCCTCTCCTTTTTTGTTTTTTTTTTCGTGCTGCGGGTCAAATTGCTTCGTATGGCCTAAAGATCAATCATTCCGATTTTCATGCTTTTAACACCATGTGCAGCTTTTTGCTGAATTTCGGGGTGCACCGCAAGCACTAGAAACTGCAGTAAGTATTCCGTTTTTACCATTTAGACTAAATAACCATGACCATGTTTAAATATTACTGTGTAAGCAAGAAGGGAAATATTGGAGTATTCAGGCCCGGCATTACTTAATGAGGCTGATAATAATCAAGGTAAACTGCGCTCTACCCGACCCGAAGTGAAGTGACATACTTGAGTGGATACAATCATTAAAGGCGAGGCGATTGTATGATCTCCGGCGGGGCAATTACGTGTCGCGACAGACGAATGATCTCCTCTTTGCCAATTATATGAACTGTTGTCAAGGGATTCGTTGTAGGCACTACGGCATGCCCAAATTATTTCCTCACAAATTTATTTCGCGTGAGCGATGTGATGCTACTAATGAAGCTAAATGGGAAATATGTTGAGTTACAATATACAATAATAAATGAAAATAGGTACGAGCTAATTATGTAATCATGCGTTTGTAATGCTGGTAGTATATCCCAGTAAATTATAAAAGCGAAAGCTTGTATGTGTTTGTGGGCGTGTGTATAATCACGAAAATACAATCATCGTCCAGGTTTTCTTAAGGCAGTTGTTTTAGGATATATTTGCTAAATAAGGTATTTCAGACACTCTTTCTTCGCTAGCGATGCTATGAAGGGATTTAGGACTGGTAGGTATATTACTGCTTAATTAAAGCTGAACAGTTTTGCAATTTTCCCAACATAAGATATTGTTCTGCTTCTCTCTGCACTCCATGCAATGGCATTGAGTGATGATTGCATTATTTGCAAAAAGGGTCTACGTGGTTCAGAGGATTCAGTTGCTTCGACTGTACTGTGTTCATTGTCGTCGTATGTGAAGCTAATATGAAGTAGGTACTGAAAGTCCTATAGACAGTGATTACCTGTTGGGACGGCGCCAGTCTGTAACGATTCGCTTAATCCCTGCTCCGTATTCTATCTCAGATGTAACAAGGAGTTTAAGTAAATTTTACAGCAATTTGCAGTATGTTAACTGTACCGCCAGTGCTTATTGCCGCTCCGGCCTCGTTACACTCAGGCCGGATGATATTGCTAATTGGATCTCCTAGCTGTCGGAAATCGTATAAAGTTTAACTAATGCGACACAAGTTGCTGACACTAACAGAACGCTATATTAATTGTCGGTGGACGGGGACTCGCTGCCCATACGTATGGATGTAACAAATCTTGTTAACTTATTCATTCCTTTTGGTAATTTGATAGAGTGGGTGCTGATGCTATTTAGTCAGTAATATGGAATGGGGGCTAGGGCTACTATGCTCTCGTTGCATGTTCGTGAGGAAGTTAACGAATGTATAGGGAGAGGGCAAGGGGCGTGTTAGTGCATAATATTGTGCTCGCGATAACGCGGTGCAGAAGGAGGATGAACAATTAAAACTAGTCTTACGCCCTCAAATACTAAAATTACAGCTTTCTGAATTAGCAGCGTAAATATTATCAATAATTTTTACGGTATCTTGTAATGTTATATAGCGCTGACATCAAAACCTATATAAAATTTATTACAGTTCAGCGTTGTTTCAACATTGTGTCCCGTAGTTCTCCATCCTTGCCTCCGGAATTTCATCAGTTTGACGTAGAGACGTGCCTACACAATGAACGGGTTAATTTTAGCCCGACACACCCCGTATCCTTGACGTCTCGCATGGTTGCGAGATACATCCTTTCACTACATTCCATTGAATTGTGTGCGCTATTCACCCGTCCTCATAATTCGTGCCCTTGAAACGTTCGCTACTACATTACGTTAGAGGAATTAGAGACTTTGATAAGGTATCTATAATTTAATTTAGCCACAAAACATGTCATTTCAGAGCCACGCAATAACTGTGATGTTCCATTCATAAAAAGTTAAGTTTTGACATCGGTAATGAGTAATGACTATTTAATGATAGTCAAAGCGGAAACTTAAGTCGAAATCATACTAGTATTATAAATGCGAATTTCACGCAGGCGAAGCCGCGGACAAAAGCTACCCACTAATGTTATAAATGCGAAAGCTTGTAAGTCTGTTTGTTTGTTTGCTTGTTTGTTACTTCATCACGTCTAAACCGCTGAACCGATCTAGATGAAATTTGGTATAGAGATAGTTTTGAGTCCCGGGAAGGACATAGGATAGTTTTAACCCAGGAAATTGCATAGTTCCCGCGGGATAGCGATAACCGCATTCTGCGCGGACGGAGTCGCGGGTAACGGCTAATCTGTTTATAATTATAGTTCCAATGCTCTACAAGACTGCACTTTGCTTTCATATATTATATAACGTATATGTCGCAGTAACATAGTTGAAGCCGTGATATGGTTGTATCTCCACGAATATAGCTATTATACTGTTATATCGGTAGTTATATGAATGTTGTTCATATCAATTGTCTGACTAGGAATATAACTACGGTATGACGAAGGGTGCCATAATAATACGAGTAGTTACATAATATTATGATACACGCACGATCTAGTAGTAAATACTGATGCTAAAAATTATCTGGTTGATAAATGTGACCTGTAGAGGAGAACGGACATATTTACGTAAGTATTTTTCATCAACCTGAAACGGAGACATCCGCAGGGCACATGCACATTGCTCGCAGGACTGATGGCCGATGGGGTCAGAAGGTTCTCGAATGGCGTCCGCGGACCGGGAGATGAGCTGTCGGTAGGCCTCCAACAAGATGGAGCGACGACCTGGTTAAGATCGCGGGATCGCGGTGGATGCGGAAAGCACAAGACTGGTCTGAGCGGAGAGCCTTGGAGAGACTTATGTCCAGCAGTGGATGTCTTTCGGCTGACATGATGATGATGATGATGAAACGGAGACGCTTTGCTCGCGCTTTGCGCTTGCTCGATCAATAACCACGAATTTCAAACTAAACGGACTCCACTCTGCCTCATCGATCTCGCTCGATTCGCTCCCTCAATGCCGTCCGCTAGATTACTTATATAGTCTAGTATTATAGTTAAATAAGATCGCTCTCATTTCATAATTATATAACAATACGTTGTTACATGAATGTTACAAATATTTTTTATTTCGAACCTCAAATCAGTAGAATAATTTTGTACAGAGACAAAATGCAGGATAGACAATAGGCGGTCTTATCCCTGGGAATTTATATATATCACCGTGTAACAGTCTTACTGCGACATATAAATACCAAGCCTACGTCATACACATTTAAACATCTGTAATAATCAATATCCCGTCGCAGAAGCAAAGTCGCTCGTACTTGGCTGCAATCATCGAGCCCGAGTCGGGAACAACAACTTGGAACAACCTCACTTCATTCGTGCCTTCACAACTTGAGGAATAACTTAGGAATTCAATTTGCAATCGCTGAGCGGTGCAGCGGGGGACCTGGCAAACCTGTAACACCAAACTTGCTCATTGTTGACGTCACTTATGCTTACGTGTTTGGTATTTTGTTTAAGTACGAATTTCCATCGAAAGTTTCACCTTTGATAATTGTTTGATTAATTAAGTCTGTAATTAAAAACAAATTATAATTAAAACTTCGTTTTAGCACAGACTGATTATTTATTATATCGATGGTGGAAGTCTCAATTGGCGTAAGGGACAAAATACCGAAAATCACTTTTAAACATAGAAAATTAGAGTTTTTTTTTCTCTGTCGATTGGTAGTATTCAAGTTACGATACGCCCCTTACTTTTCCTGTTATCAACATTTATTATTTTAAAATAAAATAGCTTAAGGGACATGATATAAAATATTTGAGCTGAAAAATGGCGTAAATGTATTATTTTTTTAATATTTGGGTCGTAAGGGGCTGTGGCAGTCTCATATGTCCTTTACGACTCGGCTCATGTCGTTAAAAAAAAACCCAACAAATATAATAAAAGGGCGTATGGGTCAATTATTGTTTCATTGCCCTTTACACCCCAACATTTTATAACGAATAAGATAAAAAAGCAAGAAGTTGTTGGGCGTAACCTTACCGCCTGTACCTATTTCTTGTACCTAACATCAAAATACTAATGCGTCTACCTACTTTCCACGCGCCGAGCGTTTGCGCATTGAACATTCGGTCAGTCGTGTCAGACACGTCAAACACGGAGGAAGTATTTGATTGCCTACGTTTGTTCTTTGTCAACGCGCGTATTTTTTTATAAGATGCCAAAAGCAAAACAAAAAAAGAAGATTAAGTTGATGGATGTGGCTTGACGTCGAGCTAACATTTCCGTAATGGAATTTCAGTCAAGGATGTTGAGGTAAATTTCTCTTAGCTACTTTGTTTATTTTAAGCTGTCCTGACAGATCCCAATAAAGGAAGCCTGTGCCCAGCAGTGGGACGTATATAGGCCGAGATGATGATGCATACATAATAATAATTGGCCTGTATAATTAATTATGTATGTTGAGGGTTAAAAATGGTATAATCGAATCGTCGTAAGGGACATTAAAAAACAGCAATTTATAAAATAATAAATACTTTTATGGGCGTAAGGGGTATAAAAAGCAAGAGCTAGAGTAAATTGTCGGTCGTAAGGGGCAGTAGCAAACAGACATTTTAAAAAAAGTGTAATTGGTACGTCGTAAGGGGCATTAAACAACAGCAACTTATAAAATAAGGAATACTTTTATGAGCGTAAGGGACATCAAAAGCTAAAACTAGAGTAAATTGTAAGTCGTAAGGGACAGTAACAAGCAAACATATTAAAAATTGAGGTTACTTTATTGGTGTAAGGGGCACTTAAAGTAAAATACCTTGCTTGCTTCTTTTAGTTCATTAAAATACCTTGTTAATGTTAGGTCGTAGGAGGCATCAAAACAGATGGTTTTTAGAACTTGTAGTGATTGAAACAACAACTCAAGCAAGCATACTCCCAAATGTGCAAGAAATAGTGCAAGCAAGCGTGCAAGAAAGCATGCAAGCAAGCAAGCAAGCATGTAAGCAACCACCTAAGCAAGCTTGCAAGTGAGCATGTAATTTTGTCAATCAAATCAACAAACATGCAATTTTATCGGCCTGGGTTAGATGAACATCGCGGGTTACCCCGATCCCGCGATGACCGGTCTATGGTATCTCCTCCAGCGCTCATGAAGCGGGCTGGCGTCCCACTCCCTCACAGCTGCAATCAGTGTGTTAGAGGAAGCATAAATAGTGCAAGCATGCATGCAAGCAAACGTGAAGCCAGAAGGCAAGCATGCATGCAAACAACAAATCAAGCAAGAATACTCCTAAATGTGCAAGAAATAGTGCAAGCAAGCATGCAATCATGTAAAGCATGCAAGCAAGCATGCAAGCAAGCAAGCAAGCATGTAAGCAATAATGCAATCAAGCAGAGTTAGTACGCCAGTGGTGGTAGTGAAAATCATTTCATCATCATCGTCATCAACAACATCATCAGTTCGTTTATCGCTAACTATGCTATTTTCCGGGATAAAAACTTATTTACTTGGCGATTTTTAACAGCTGCAATATCTTCCTTGACCCTCTCAGCTATAAACAAACAAGTCAGCTATAGCCGAGCATTTGTTGGAGTCAGGACCAAACCACTGGATTGAGCTTCACAATCCCAAAATTCTGTCCACGGAACGTCATTTCTACTCAAGAATGGTACGTGAAGCAGTTGAAATAAAGAAGCATAAAAATGTCAACCGGGACGATGGATATAAGCTTTCATCTTCGTGAATCCTGTTATTAATAAGTGTCGACGTCGGATGAGTGTTGTGAGTCGGTGTGATGGGGTGACAAATAAAAATCACCAATTGCGGGTAGTTCGTGATACGAGTGCTGGTACTATTAGTGATCAAGTGCGGGTAGTTCGAAGGACTCGCGCTGCTAGGCAGACTTGACACTCCACACTTCAGTCCACTCGTGACCACGGCCACTGCAATGTTGCCGAAACGTCGAGGTAAATAACTCGTGTGTGTTAGCGTGATAAGTCCCGTTGGTGGTATTTTGACTATGAGTGAGAATCACGAAAGTTTAAAACGTTATAAAATTTATTTGAGTTTTATTTAACTTTTAACTTATAATGTCCATTTAAAGAAAATGTTACAAATTACATATTTTTTAAGGGGACGTGCAAAATTATGGCTTTTGTGCGTTATTTTAAGTAATTAAAGTGGTTCTTTGAGTTAATTCACTATTTTTTTTAATTTTTCTACAGGAACTTACGTCTAAATATGTAGCAAATAAAATATAAAATGTCCTATAAGGCCAAAAAACGGTTACTACATTATTTATTTATTTACGGTTTATGGGTGTAAGGGGCTATGACACCCGTGTGTCACGGGCGTAAGGGACAGCTATTTTTCTTATTAAGCTTTTAACGAAAATGACTATAGTTTCACGTTGAAAAGCAAGAAAATTCAAGATTTTACGTAATTATAACGTCCTGCTAAGTTAAACATTAACAATGCTGTGAGGGTTTGAAAATTACCAAAAACTTCTTTTCGCTCTCCTGAAAAGTAGCATTTTGTCCCTTACGTCAATTGAGACTTCCACCATCGATATGTTAGTATAAGTAAGTGTGTTTTGTTCGTGCAGTTTTAACCAGTAAGACGTTAAGTAAGACGTATGTGAAAAATAAAAGCAATATTTTAAAAGTAAAACGTAAAAAAATAACAGTATTTTTTTTTTAAATAGCCTATATAGTGTCCCACTGCTGGGCAAAGGCCTCCCCTTTCTCCTTCCACTCGTCTCTGGCTTCGGCAAAATGTTGCCAGTCCGGCTGGAGTCGCTCCAAATCGTCCCGCCACCTTCTTTTAGGCCTAGCTCTGCTCCGGTGCCCGTCGCTTGGAACCCAATCAGTGGTGATTTTGGCCCAACGATCCGGATGCATCCGGCAGACATGTCCTGCCCAGTCCCACTTGAGTTTGGCGGTTTTCGTCCCCACATCAACAATTCGGGTTTTTGAGCGCAGTTCAGTGTTCCTTATTCTATCGGCTCTTCGAACACCTAGGATACTGCGCTCCATAGCCCGCTGGCAAACCTTGAGTTTGGACTTCTGGGCCTCAGTCAAAGACCAGGTCTGAGCACCGTAGGTTAGGATGGGCAGGATGCACCTGTCAACAAGCTTGCGTTTTAAGGCTAGTGGAAGTTTACCCTTCATTAGTGCTTTCATAGACCAGTAGCTCCTCCAGGCATTTTCGATACGTTTGTCGACTTCTTTGCCTTGTCTGTTTTCGAAGGAGCCTATCTGGCCCAAATAAGTATACTCGTTGACATAGTGAATCACATGCTCATCTACCATTACCCTACGTTTGATGCTATTCGTCATCAACTTAGTCTTTGGCCGATACAGTAATATAAATTCCTTAAAAAGCTACTTAGATAAAGAAGTAAACAAAACGGAAAATTAAGTGCGTTATAAAGAATTTGAAATAATAGAAAACAATAACAATGTTTTTATGGAACACGGCAATTTGTTTATCTGCTAAGTGCGGTTAATAAAGCGGTCGTTCTCTCGAATGACAGGGGAGACAAATAATGATCATGATAACGTTTTTTATTCGCCGAACGCACAATATTCGTTTACAAAATAAAATGATAGGTATATAATAATATGTTTATAGAACTTTATTTCTAAAAATAAATTGTTCCATTTTACTTAATGAGAACTTATACTAATAGGTACACAATTTATATCAGTGAGCACCATGAGGTGCACACAAACAAAGAGAAAAAAACAATACTTAAATATCTAAAAGAAAAGACTCAATTGAACCACTGCTAATATTGCTGTCTACCTATATGTATGTAGCTACTACCGTTAAAACATTTTTATCTAATGTGTGAAAGTAGTAACTACTAAAATAATAATACTTACAATAACTGAATTTATTGGAGTAGGTGTAAATAATTTTGCGATGATCCTTTAACGTTTAGTAACAAAATGGATATATAATCTGAATAAACAAATATTATTCTTATTATTAATACTTGCCATAATAGCACTTTTAAGTTAAATGAATATAAAAATCGGTCAAGTGCGAGTGACTCGACGGTTTCATACGCAGTGTGGGGTCAATATACATAAACAGACTAACAGACAGAAATACTGATGAACAGACAGTGTAGCGACATTAATAGGGTTCCGTTTGTTATTCTTCGAGTGCTGAATATAAAAAGAGTCGATACTTAATGTTCGTTTAGACAAAAATTACGTGACTTACTACTATACCCAGTAACAGAGATCATCGTAAAATGACTCTATTAGGTACAGTGATTAACTTCAAAAGAATAATTACTGATACAACTTTCGACAAAGATGCTGTTATTTAATAAGCGCAAAGTAGCTTATTCATTTGTATATTCGTAATACACAAAAGATAAATCTTATTCAAAATAGAAATAGTATACGAGTTTGTTAGAAAGGCAACATAACAATGCGCTTAGTGAGAAATCCGCGTAAGGATCCCGGTATATATTAAAATGATTGCTTTTCATTCCCTTCGGGATGTGGTTTCATCCGAATATAAACTCTAATCCCATTGCGTAGCATGCACGGGTATAGCTGCGTTTAGCACTCGCGCACTGTAGATATAAATTATTCAAGATGAACTCAGCAGGTAAATTGAAGGGAGAGTGAAAAATGTCGCCCGGAGGAGGCGCGTCGCGACCATCTCCGGCCATTCCTCACGCGATTGTTTGGCCCAACCTTATTATTCATTTAAAATATTAAATAAAACTTGAATTTTCATTTAAAGAGCTGGTGAGCTGTTGATGAGTGAGCTGTTGAGTGAGAGACTGATGTCATACTTTTTAATGATCAAATAGCAATACACTAGCAGCACAAATCTATACAAATAAACAAAATGACAATTCATAGTTTGCAATTTAATAATGATTGGCTTGTAGGCTTTAGTCCCATAAGATATCCAGTTTTGTCGTCTGTGTCAGGGACCAGGGAACCCTTATAGTTTTGCCATGTCTGTCTGCCTGCCCGTCTGTCTGTCCGTCCGCGACTTTGCTATAGGACTATCAATGCTAGAAAACTTTAATTTTGCACGAATATATATGTAAACTATGCCGACAAAATGGTACAATAAAAAAAACAAAAAAACATTTTTTTAGACTACCTACCTCTCAATAGACGTAAAGTGGGGTGTTTTTTTTTCTCATCCAACCTTGTAGTGTGGGGTATCGTTGGATAGTTATTTTAAAACCATTACTAGGGTGTTAAAACGATTTTTCGATTCAGTGATTTGTTTGCAAAATATTCAACTTTAAAGTACAAATTTTCATTAAAATTGAGCGTTCCCCTCCCCCCTCTAAAATCTAAACTGGTGGGTGGAAAAATTTGAAAAAAATCAGGATAGTAGTAAGTAAATCAAACTTACAACTATAACGGTTAACTTTCTTGGGAATTATTAGTAGTTGCCTAAGGTATAAAATACACCTAAACTTGGAATATTCCGTTCAAAATACGAAATCCTTAGAAAAATATTACTTATTTTTTTTGTAATGGCTACGGAACCCTATTTTGGGCGTGTCTGACACGCTCTTGGCCGGTTTTTCTAAAATTACAAAACAAATAGGCTTTCTATTTTTGATTGTGGTTTGGTAGATCAAGATCAATCAGTCCGGATAAACGATTTTATAATGTAGGTGTACATGGATTATAGATAGAACATAATTATATCGTAAAAACTTGTAATTCCTTATAACCTTCGTCTGGATCTGTTTCGCTGAGCCTATAAATATTAAATTAGTAACGGCCCACTAGAGCTAGTTCTGAGATCGAAACAATTCAGAAAACAAAATTACCGATCAATTTATATCAGAAAATAACGTTGTTTCTTTACGAAAAGTTGCAACACAATAAACTTAAACTTAAATTATTGTTTTAAACTTTCGCGATTTTCACTAATAGTTATGTATAGGCCGCTGTATTGTGGTCAAAACGAAACGTCGAGGTAACTTAAGCAATACTTTGTTTCAACTTTAATTATCATTTTAGACACCTACTTTAATAAACTTATTTTTACTTTAAAACCCTTAAGATGTCCACTTTTGTAAGAGTCAACTTTAACAATAAGTGTCATATTTTGCCAATTGAATTTCACCCAGTTTATAGTGATCTGATCAGAATTAGATTTTAACATTCAATATCACTTTGTCTAAGCTAAACTGCGGGTGGACGCCAAAAGATTCTCGCTATGACTACAGAACCTTAGATTTTTTTTTACAAATACTGTTATACTTGTAAGGGCGTATCATAATCACAAGCCAGCGCGTTCTGTTTAATTAAGGTAGTTTAGGCTAAACATTGTCCACCAATAAACAGGTCCATCGGTATCGGGTGGGACATACATTGTTTTTTGCGATTCGAGATGAGATCTATATTAATCACGGCCCGTCACGTAAATCGCTCACCGTCGTCACCAGTCGCACGTATTGAGTGATTGAGTGCAGATTGTAAGGCGACAGTGTCATGACTTCTCTGGGGGGCTACTACGAAATTCGAAAATCGAAGTTCGTGTCGTACCGTCCTTCTCACTCTCGTATTAAATAATATTAGCGCCAGCGGGACGGCAAGATACGAAGTTCGAATTTTGCACTTCGTAGTACAGGGCCTGGCCTTCCTCATTTTCCTTTGCAATTTATCGCTTTTAAAAGGAACGACGATTGACGACTATATTTTGTACCTTAACAAAGTACTTTTAAGTCTACGGATTGAAATAATTTAGAATTGCAAGAAATTGTTTATAACTTTGCTAACACAAGTAACTTACAAAAAATATTGCATATTTCGATTACGTTTAGTGAAGGTTGTCGACAGCGAAGAAGTAGGTATCACAAGTTATTGCTGACCTTACCTACTTGATTTTTGCATTACATTGTACATTCAATTTGCAGGATTTAAAAGAAAGAAACAAATAAATACCTAAAGAAATGCACGAAATTTATAATAATAAAAAAGGCTTGTAGAGGTACCTATACCTAAACATGTACCTACATAAATATTTTGTCGAAGGTTTTTTAATGTGTAGCCAAAATGGCAAAAACGGAACCCTTATAGTTTCGCCATGTCTGTCTGTCCGTCTGCGGCTTTTCTCAGGGACTATCAATGCTAGAAAGCTGTAATTTTGCACGAATATAAATATATGTATGCTGAAAAAAATTAAAAAAATATATTTTTTAGAGTACCTCCAACAGACGTAAAGTGATGGTGTTTTTTTTTTCTCATTCAACCTTGGTGTGTAGTGTATCGTTGGATAGGTCTTGTAAAACCATTAGGGAGTTGCTAAAACGATTTTCGATTCAGTGATTCGTATCAAAATATTCAACTTTAAAGTGCAAATTTTCATTTAAATCGAGCGTCTGTAAAATCTAAACCGGTAGGGGGGAAAATTTGAAAAAATTTAGGATGGTAGTAAGTATATCAAATTTACAGGAAACTATAACATCTCAACTACAACGGATATAAGTTTTTTTGATAATTACTAGTAATTTAAAAGTAAATAGCAGCCCAAGGTATAAATAATAAATATACCTAAACTTGGAATATTCCGTACAAAATACGAAATCCTTAGAAAAAATATTACTTAATTGTTTCGTAATGGCTACGGAACCCTATTTCGATCGTGTCCGACACAATCTTGGCCGGTTTTTTATACTTCGAATTTGTTTTGTTTAGATCCACATAGACTCAGCAGGTACCTACTAAATACTTACTAAATTTATGTTGACATTTGAAACTGATATTTGCAGACACAATATGTCAATATGTATGTGTGGATACCCACATAAAATTTAAATTACAGTCGATTTTAAACAATATCATTTGTTTTTAACCGACTTCAAAAAAAGGAGTTATCACGAGTACTGCCTTTTCGCAACGTAACGTTTGGGAACCTGTTTCATTTCGCAACTTTTCATTACGCAAACACTACAACTGTAAATATTTCAGGATTTATTTCAGGGCCATCGTGTAGAACCCTTTAGGTTAGGTTAGGTTAGTTTTATAGAAATTCTGAAATATTTACAGTTTCAGATATATTAAGCAGTTGGGAAATGAAAAGTTGTGAAATGAAACAGGTTGCCAAACGTTATTCGCCGAAACATTAGTAAACCAGGTTATCAATTCGGTTGTATTTTTTTTAATGTTTGTTACCTCAGAACTCCTTCATTTATCAGCCGATTTGAAATTTTTTTTTCGTTCGGCTAGGAATGCTTTCAATTAGGTTCCATAAGCATTAAATCAGGATCTGATGATTGGATCCTAAGGAAATCGATGGAACTCTTCAAATAATTTAGGGACGCCTATGGTAATTTCGATATATTTAGGAGTAACTCGTGCATTTGCTCTTGAAAATCATCATTTGGTGAAGTGGAACTGATGATGAAGACCATATTTGACCAATGGAGCGACAACTCAATAACAAACAAGTACTTCACGGTTTGAATTTCAATTACTTTAACGCAGTTGCTAAGCAATTTAAGCTCATCGTAATTCATATGGTGAAATGGAACGGGTGATGAAGCACCAGGACTCCTCAATAATGAACGTCTGCATCGGAAAAAGCTTTTTTTGGTAAAAGGTGATGAGCAGTTGACATTAAACTATTGTATCTTAGATCTTTTACACTAAAAAGCGTGAAAAAAAATATAACTAAAAATATAACCGACTACAAAAAACCATGAAAATAATTTTCTACCAGTCTGAAGTCGGTGCCTCAGCACGAGCCAGCAAGAGTCATTGAAGCCCAATATACTTCTAGTTGTAGCTAGGTAGACGATTATAGGTCCACTCCTGCTGGCTCGTGCTGAGGCACCGACTTCAGACTGGTAGAAAATTATTTTCATGGTTTTTTGTAGTCGGTTCTATTTTTTGTTATATTTTTTTTTTCATCTCTTGAATGTAGGTACTACCTAAGTGTCACTCTCTGGAATTGCAAATTTTCTTTAAGATTGATATCTTGCAGGAAATTTGCGATTTTTTCTTACGAACCCTACGAATTATTCGTAGTACGAACCACTAATATTATAAATGTGAAAGTTTTTGAAGATCCTTGGATGTCTGTTACTCAATCACGCAATAACGGCTGAACGGATTTACACGAAATTTGATATACGGACAGATTGTGTCCTGAAGAAGGATTTTATCCCGGAAAATTGCATAGTTCCCGCGGGATAGCGATAGCCGCAAATTACGCGGACGGAATCGTGGGCAATAGCTAGTAAAAAATATGAAACAAGTAAAAATATTACAATAAAGTTTCGTTGCCCCAGGCGTAATTAACCAATCAGGTTTCCACATTTTATTTGATTGCCTGATCATTCATTTCACAGAATTTGCAATCACGTTTCATATTAATGTGAACCACTTCACATAATAACATGTCATTGATGGATATCTTTAATATTTGCCGACATAATATAAGCAGAAAATAATTATGATGTTTGATTTTTGTTGCATGTAAACAGTATTATTGCAGTAGTAGTGTATAGCTAATCCAATCTACTTAGTTTATTCTAGTTTAGAAAATTAACGGCAAAAACATGTAAGTATCTTCATTTTTTTTATAGTAATAAATGTTTTGTTACTACATTACAAGTTTTCACTTCTGGCATAGTTTATTTAATCGTACATTATTGTTTACATACATAATTAAAACCAAAAGAACTAACCTAAGATATCTTAATTATATTATTCTGACATTGGATTAATATGAAATGATATTCCTCTTATGCTTATTGGTTGGTATAACATTTGCTCACTTTATCTGCTGCTTCTCGACAATTCATTTCTAACAGCTTAATCTCGTCGCAACAGTATAACGGTTGCTTTAATCTGTCATCTCCCAGGATAACAGGATCAAAGGAATTTGGGCACAAATTTGTGCCTCTGGGAGAGGACAGGTTAATGGTTATTTCTAGAATACCATTAAGTGATTTAGACAGTTGCTATCGTATTTATTGACAAAGAGCAGGTAGACGCTTTCCGTAGCAATCCCGTCTGTACTAGGTTTCAAAGCCATCAATTATTTCAGTTGCATATATAGGTATCTACGTAAGCGTAAGACATATTATAAATGCGAAAGTTATTTGTTTCTTACCCTTTCACGTCTAAACCGCTAAACCGATTTAGGTGAAATTCGGAATACAGATAGTGTTAGTCCCGAGGAGGGATATACCGGGTGTGGCCTGTAATATGAGCAAATAATTAAAACATATATCATACTCGTCAAACTGAACAACACTAGTTCAGCGACTTTTAGAAATAATTAGTTTTCAAATTTTTATTACACTTTTAAGTTTATTCGAAGAAGCAATGTTAAGCAAAATGCTTGATGTTTGTAGCGTGGCAGGCGACGTCATTTGTATTTTAGGACGGCATACATTGATAGCAGTATTTAATTTGTATGAAAAAAGAAAAATTCAAAGACTCCATTATTTTTAAAAGTCGCTGAACTAACCTTGTTCAGATTGACGAGGACGATCTACGTTTTAATTTTTTGCTCGTATTACAGGCCACACCCGGTAGAATAGTTTTTCTTCCAGACGAATTCTATGCAGACGGAGTCGCGGGCAACAGGCGAGTTAAGAATAAATAGATTGCATTCAATATACTCGTAAATTACTTGAAAGTAACTTCCTTCTGAAGGTTTCGAGTAACGAAGCCAAACAATGACTTAAATGAGACAATCAAATGTTTAAATCTCAAAGCTCATGGCAACTAACAAACTAATAATGAGTAGGCACGCAAACGTACCCGTACATTAATTAGTTCATTAGTCTTCATACAGCGATTTCAAGCACATTTTGTTCGCTGATGTATGTCTGGATGTCTCTAAATAAACGGTTTTAATTTCCCTTGAGCCGGGTAGCGGGTGGGCTGAGCCAGCAATTTGCCGGGCCGCGTCTCATTATGAAGCTCGTTGTCTTGAGACAATATTCCCAACCCGATGCTCGGTACCAGCCGACCTATTCACGACCATTCAGTGGGAGACAAATCCTGCTGTTAGATAACGGGTAGCGCCATCCTACTCCTCTCCGCACCACCATGCATTATGTAAAACCCGGCGCAATCGAATCATTCGACAGTAGTAGAATCTGCACCGACTTCGAATTAAACCCAGCTCGAATGCAACGCGGTGCAGTCGCCAGACAGAGTCACGGTTTACGTTATTGAGAAAACATGTGTATATTAAGTTGGGAATATGTTAAACGGAAACTCAATTGCTAGCTTCCAAATTATACCTTAAAGTGAAACTTCGCCGAAACAAATTTAAAATAGGTTAATTCAAACATTTCGATTACCTTCCCGTTCAAAATGTATACTTAAAACATTAATTAAACCCTTAGCCCTTAACGTGGCAAATATATTTTAACCTTTTTTAAATAAATTTAACGAGGTGTGTCTTAAAATTTGAGTCTTATAATTACTTTTTCCCATTCGGTGAAATGAGGATGCGTACGCTCTACTTATATACGTTTGTTCTGGAAGAAAAAATCTCAAAGTGTAATGTTACGTCTTAATGCACAGGAAATATTCAACTGAACCGTTCCCAGGAGTGCTCTCTAAAGACTTGCTACGAAAATCTCCAACCGCTTCGCCACTTGGACGATTTATGAGGATAGTTAGGCCAACGCAGCTCTGCTCGCAAACAGGTAACGCCATGGAGTACAAATATATGCAAAGATGGGATAACTACTTCAATCGCATGTCTTTTATTTGAATGTAACTTTTGGCATTCGTCTCAAAGTGATAAGAGCTATTCGATAACGTCCGGAAGGTACTAGGTCTGAGGTTGTGGCTGGCTGTACGAATATTTTTAGAAAATCAATTACTTTATACACCTCCACTGCATTCTACCTACGTGGACAACACCATTGTAGCTGCACCCACACCTCCCCCGGCACCTTGGTTAGTAACGGCCACAGAGGGGGGTGATCTTAAATGGCCAAGGTCTGTATAACTGGTGAGGCTACATAGTTGCCACGCCAATATACCGGAGAGTTGAAGACGCGCCGCGACTGCCTGATGAACTTTAATTACAACGCCGCAGCGGTACCACCGTGAAAGCAATTGCCTGGTATATTAGCATAATCACCGCGGTTAATTGAACTGAAATTGAAGACGCATAAACATACCTTAAGTTACCTAGCGCGCACCGTCTGCGAAAATTTATCTTCGTAATCCGACACTTTAACATTGCACCTCGGGTTAAAGATTGCTTTAACATAAATCTAAAACGTATTTCAATATTATTTGATTGAGCTGAAGTATTACATATTTTCACTAAACGTGGAATAAGCTTTTTAGTGGGTACACGTTGTAAAATATGCTTATCATGATCCCTTTTAGTAGGCATTAATTCGGTCAATTTTGTTCAATTATGTCTACGATTAGCTTTTTCCATCACTTGTACCAGTAAAAAGGTCGTAAACGTGGCAATGGCTATAACCTGTGTTATTATGTTGCAATAGCCGCCGGGAATGTTGGGAAAAATAATGCCTTCCACAAAACGGAAAGGTTGGTATAAAAATATTAATGGCTGCGTAGTTTTCCGCAACCCTTGCCTTAATATGGCATATTATACGAGTACATAAGTATTATGCGACACTGCAGCCAACTTGAAATTTAGATACTTTACAATACTTATCCCGTTTTGCTCTTTTTTGATATTTTAAATGTTTCGCTTGCAGCCTGAATGTTACAAATTTGACATACTCTACTAATAAAGTCCCGAAATAAAGCATAAAACAGATTACTTAAACTGTGTTCAACAACACAATCAACAATCGTCTGGCGTACACTCTACGTGAGTGTTAGTAGTAAGCAAAAGAAGGGCGCAGTGCGCCAGGTTTTGATAGCTCCATGATGGATAGAAGAGCTGTGCCGCCGGAGAAAATGATGAGCATCTCATTGTTCTCGGCGAAGTGAAAGTATTTTAAATTCAAATCAGACGAGAAGAGTTTTTAGACGCCACCTTGAGATATTATACCTACTTAAACGTCGCCGAAGGTGAATAATACATCAACTGCAGAAAGTGTTGCCAAGAACCTTTGACCTACATTTACATTCCTGGAAATGAAAACATACAAAATAAGTAAATCAGAGAAGTCTCATTTAAAAAGATACATACAAAACCTTCCCCGTAATGATGGCGAGAGGGAAAATAAACAGAATTAAACAAAAAAACTGTCGTAAAGTTGGCGGAATTCGGTAGTTCGGATGATAGAATTTGTTCGTTGACATTACTTAGGATGGGTAGGATTTTCCTTTATTTTTTGTTGTCAGTTTTTGATATAACTTTTTTATTGAATATAATCGAGGAGCAACATATCAAAAGTTAGCTTTGTTTAAAACTGAATGTTGATAAAAACTACTAATGTTAGAATCAGAATTCGTCAACCATTTTTTGCCTTATCAAGAAACGTTTACGTTAATGCATAGACGAAACTTAATCTTTTCCTTTTATGCTCATTTGCTCGGCACAAACCGTGAGACACATCAGTTAGCTAGAGCAAACGTGTCACCTGCGACCTGCTCTCGGACGAATGCATTAATTTTGCCTCCGCTGCGCTCCGAGTAATTTTTTAGCATTAAAGCTAGGTGGGTAGCTTTGAGAAATTTAAGTCAGCAAAATTCGAAAAAAAGTTTGCGATTTTTACATTCACAAAATCTTAGCTGACATCCCTAAGTTCGTAATTCTTGTTGAATATAAAGTTAGAGAGGTAAACGATCATACGTCCACGCAATCTTAAATTGTAAATTACGTGCCACAATCTGCAGGGCTACTACGAAACTCGTAACTCGAAGTTCGTGTCTTGCGGTCCCTGCACGACACGAACTTCGAGTTTAGAGTTTCGTAGTAGCCCTGCTGGTACGTCGGAATCGTCGGATCCAGCGCTCGTCGCTCGAAGTGCTAAGATGAAAATCACATAGGACATACGGCACCGCTTGTTTTACTTGCTAAATTCTTGGCAACGGTCTAGATTCCTTTATTTGAGACACAACAGTGTAGATAAACGTTTGCAGTAAGTATGTGCTTGTATTGATAAATGTGGTCAGACTTTTAAAAAATATGTACGCGAGCACGGTAACGGGTGTGTAATAATCGACACATTTATAGTTATCAACATGAATATATTTTGAATTCACTGTTCGTCGTTGTTAGTATTATGTTTAGTTTAATCTATTTTGATATTGTACCTAATTTTATTTTTGGCTGTCATTTTATTGTATTCCAAATATTATTTATTATGCATTATTTAATTTGTATACATAATGATGATCCTTTTGTGAATTTCTAATAATTACTTGACATTGTGGTTATAATGTCTTTTTCAGAAGGTTATTATTATTAAAGCTATTTATCTATAAGTAGGTACCTATACCCCGGGTTATCTATAGGTAGGTAGGTAGGGTAGGCAGGTAGGTAGGTAGGGGGGTATTATGATGGTGCAATTACATTGCCATTGATGAGCTAAGCTTTATAGGAACGCTTAATTTATAAAATATGACTATTTAACATAACCAATGCTTATCAAATCAAATCGAAAGTTTATTTTTTGAATTAAATCGCATTATATTAAGTTTAGAGTTAGGTACATTCAATGTTATTTTTTTGGTTGAACCGCACCTCACTTTATGAAGAAATATCTCGAAATTAAATATAATTCAAACCTATGAGTTGATTATGTAATTTTAGACAATATGCGTAAATTAAGTAAGTATGCAGAATTTGCCGCTGTTCTGGCACAGCCATAATATTCATCGTAAATTGTGACACACCAGCGACCTAAAATTGTGGATCGGTCGACTGAAATGGCCTTGCAGACCCAAAATTATTTTGGTCCAATTTGCGAGGCGTTCAAGTCGTAACTGGGAGCCCAATTTTATGATTGACAACTGAGGCATAACGGTTATTGTCGAATACTTTCCCGGACACTAGCAATTAGGAATACTGTTACGTAGATGACACGCATTTGTAAATACTTACTGCCTGTACCCTAATGGTAACATAACGGTAAAAAAATATAACAAAAAATTTAACCGACGTCTTATTTTTTTGGTTTTATGTAGTTGGTTAAATTGTGATATTTTTTTTCGCTCTTTTTAATGTAATTTATCTGTTGCAATTATCGTTACCGTTAGAGACGTTAATTATTGAGGAGTGCTCGCGGTGTTTCACCGTTCGTTTCACTTCGTCATATTACGAGCATACATTTCTTACTTAGTCACGGTGTGAAGTAATCGAATCTCCATCCATGAAATACCTATTAGAAAGTAGTTTCAGTAGCCAACTGTGGTGTTCCTCATCAGTTTCACTAAACCAAACGCTGATTTCCAAGAGCAAACAGGTGCACAAGTTATTACTAAATATACCAAAATCAAAACATGTCTCCCTACAAATTCAATATTCGAAGAGTTTTTCCTAGGATCAGATCAGTAGGACTGGTTTGGTTTTAATTGATTTCAAAAACAGGAGGAACTTAGAATATATATATATATATATACATATATATTTACTTGATTTTAAAATCAAGTAAAACCAAGTATATTCGAGGTTTTTAAACAAAAAGTATTTTATCCTCGTATCAAAAGAATGATAAAGCGCTACCTCAGCAGCTTTAAAGAATAATTCGCAGCGAGTTCTGCCCACTGACAGAAGCACCTGGCCCACTCGGATGTCACCACTTTATGCGATTCGCTAGCTGACGCGAATGTTTTCCTTCTTTTGCAAGTATAAACCAGTTGACTTAGATTTATGTCAGCCTGTTGTAATTTTGATAGTACATATTTCAAATTAACTAGGAGGGGTTTTCTTTGTATATATTACGTATATAGTTTGACATAATTTTGATTTGACGTAAATTGCATTCGCATCCGCCCACTGCTCATAACTCAAAAAATATTTCACATAAGCATGTCAAATTTGGCTCATATATTGAGACGTGAGATACATGTTATTATGTGCTCCAAATTTCATAAACGTACCTCAAACGGTTATTTAGATGTTAACATCCAAAAATGAAAATTTTCATCACGGACTCACCTTACAACGACAAATCGCTTAAGTCAACAATCAAAGCATAATCATAATATTGAACTTGGTTCTCATTTCACATTTATGTTTTGGTGGGATAAGTAATGACCGCTGTCCATAGACACTCACGACTCCGTGAGAATCGTTGGACTGCCAACTTTTTAAAAAGAGATAGAATCAGACCATCGCTTTAATTTGCGAGAATTATAAAATTTGTTTAATAAATGTAGCGTTTTCAGGCAGTCCAGCGCGAAGCTACGAATAGCCCGGATCAATACGAGAAACCAAATCTATTTAGCTCTACCGCTCCGCTCGGACACAGACACGTGAAATAAATGCGATGGCGACCTTTGACCGTTTGTCTATCTGCATTTATGCATTCAGACCTCGACCGGTCAGCGAACAAATTTCAGGTGGCATCCAAGTCCAATTTAATTTTATTATTGCGGAATGTCTACTTATTAGCTTAGCGTAAAATGAATTAAAGCATCGTGAGTGTAAAACCTATAGCGTTGGCTTACTGCAAGAAGTCACTAAAGGAAAAAAACACTAAGTACACACAGTATATAGCAGAAGTTTATAATTAATTACAACTAAATCTAATTTATGCGAAAGTTTACTTTTTCTTAATTTTTCATAATTAAGCATTATTATAGCTTCAGCCCATGGTTTCGGATATAAAACTTACATAACACACGACAGAAATATAGGTAGGTATAGGAATTATAAATTTTCTTTTTGTGATCTTCGGCGCAGGAAAAAATAAAAGTAAAAAATAAACATTCAAAACAAACTTTTAATAAAAATATGAAATAATCTAAGCTGTTTATAAAGTCCATTTATTTAATTTATACCATAATGTGTACACACTTAGCCACAAAAATTAACAGTGAAATAAAATGAAGCTAAGTCTGCACTAGAAACAAAACTTGGTGCGCTTTTTCTCACATAACTTTTTAAATTCTATTATTATAAGTCCGAAAGTGTTTCTAATACAAATTTACATCATAATTTTTATTCATGAGTAGCGTTTGTTACTAACGATCAATAATCTGACATCTTTTTTATACGACTGATTAATTTCATTTTTTCTTAAATAAATGGTGTTTCATAATGTCGATAATCATACATCTTTTTTATAGGTAGGTACTACTATATATTTTCATATATATTTTAATAACATGTGTTTTTAAGTTATATGACTAACAAACGTGAGAATTGCGTCAAGACGCGAAGCACAACCACGCGGAATAGGAGCTCCGCGAAGCGAAACTCCGTCGACTTTGTAATATAGTCCCATTAGACAAATAATGAATGAGAAAACACCAATGACTGTAATTATTTATGACTTCAAAACGTTTTATCACTATTCATTTATCACTCCAGGATTAAGAATTCTCGTACAGTCACCAGTACCAATATCTGACACAACAAGCGTGCATAAATATCTGATACGGCTCTATTTCTAGGGCCGGAAGGACGTGTCAGATATTTTTGCACGCTCCGCTGTGGCAGATATTAATGCTGGTGACTGTACGTTGTTAGTGATGAAATTATTAATAAAAAATATGATAACTGTCTGTTGAGCTGCCATGGTAGTCATAAATATTTTTTATACATAAAAGTTATGATGAAAAAAAAATGAGCAGTGCTGATTATGAAGACAAAGCGAAAGAATAAAATAGGACTAAGAATTTTATGCGAGTCAATATGCACCCCACATAGCAACATCACTAAAAGATTATGTTTTACAAAACATAAAGTAATGTCGGAGTAAACAGAAAAACCTATGTAAGAGCTAAAAAAATCCTTGATTCCCTTTCGACGCTACCGTCAAAAATAGCACCCCAGGAATAAAATAACGCCTCCGAAATGAATTATGAATGAACATTATGATAATTATAAGGGAGCAATAAAATGGATCAACCTATCTCATTTGTGGTGTTCTGCCGGCCGGTAGTTATACAAAGAAGGCAATAAACCCGGTTATGCTGGCCAGTACCGGGCCTTGCTCTACGTAATCAAATAAGCGGAGTACAGCCAACGGATTTACGACCGACAAAGCAAATCCTTCTCCAGCTTACTTACATAAATACGTACACGTACGAAGAATAATAGCTATAACATCATGAATGTGATAATTTAATAAGATAAGATAATGATTTATTTACCAAAATTAAGATAACACAGTCATAGAGATGTACAATACAATATTAATCGCCATGCATCGTGTGAACTAAAGTTTAGCTGTGGTTCACACACTAGGTCGAGCCTGTATCGTGTGAGCCCAAAAAATAAATACCTCGGCAAGGCCGCAAAGTTTATGAACACGCCATGGTATCTATCTATCTATCTATGACCCAAAACCAATGACCTTGCGAAGAAGATGGCCATATGATAGAAGAAAATATAGATGGAAGATGGATAGGTACAAAGCATTGAAAGCAAAGCACTGACATTTTAGTTCATTGACACTTTCGTAGATTTTACGAACGAAACGCTTTGCGAACTTAGCCACCTATTGAGTGATAAAAACATAAATACCTGTACGTGTTAAGGATTGTACAAGAGAATAGAGAGCTCCACGGGTCGAAAAAGTGTTGTCATACTTAATTAAGCAGAAACTCACTTATTTTCACACCGGCAGCTTCCAAAACACTCTCATTAGTAACTGGAACATCTGTGTGCAAAAAGAAATAAAAATAAGAAGTGAAACTTAATTGTTTGTCAACTGTTTCAATAAGGCCCAATCCATTTCAAAGTATCCTTATTGCCTAACAAGGTAGTTTGTAGTTGACATTGTGTCCGTCGTGGAAATAATAAGTAAATAAGTTCACGGCTATCCAAACTTCATATCTGTTAATTTAAAATCAATCCGTTCACTAGACTAGATGAATTCAACTGGCAGTGTTCGACCCGAACAAACAAATATTGGACGTTAAATAAAAACTCATTTGCAAAAGAACAATTATTTGTTAATAAAAATATGAAGAAAAATATTCGACGATTCGATCCGTTAGATTGAACTGATTGCCCTCTAGAAACTTAGTTTTAACCATAGACATTTTGAAAAAATAAAAAAAATGCGCACGCACTACGATAATGAAAGCGGTTGGCTTGACTGTATGGGATTATTCTTAGGGACTGTTTCACCATCCATTGATTAGTATTAACTGACGGTTAATTGTGATGCCGTCTCTATTTGTTTTTTCGAATAGACGGAGACGGTATCACATTTAACCGTCAGTTAACACTAATCAGTCTTACATGCAATTGTCTGAAGTATCATTGAAAAGTTAGCGATGCGCGAAATGAGTTTTGGTACATTTGTTATACTCGTAGGTAGGAGATGCTTCGTTTTTTTTTATTTCGAAAAACAGAAATATGGCACTTCTCGTGTTCCATTTTCAAATGGTAAGCAAAAATTTCCGAGCATGTTTGAGATAAGTAACGAAATTAACTACATATTTCATTGTACCCGATTAATGAAATGTATATAACTATATACTCAGCTATCATTAAATATATTTCATTCTTCGCGGCTGTTTGAGAAAATTTCCCTAAGTGCATTTTTGAGTCCTAGCAAACAGTTTTACTTGCGTCTAGTCTATACTTGGTTTGGATATGTATTTAACTAAATATAAACAAACTTCAGGAGCCAGATTTGGTAAATTCAAGGATTTTAAATATTTTACTTATCTATCATTGTAATACCTACAAACTATACTAGTGTATTTCAATACAGAAATGTAAGTAAATGTTTAGATAGTTTAATGGAAGAATTTCAATATTTAGACACCAATTGACGTTGTTTTGTTTACATTTAGTTAAATACCTATCCAAATATAGATATATATGTTTCATCTTTTCTTGATCTGACTGTTGTACCGGCCTAAGAGACAATTGGTGCTTTTCTCAAAATCAAAAAAGGAAACAACGAACAAAAAATACATGATATGTAATTGACATAAAGTAATGCAATGTATTAAGTGCTAAAACGATTTAAATGAAATTTGCCAAGGCAAATAGTTGGAGTCCCTGAGGACTTAATTATAGTTTTTATCCCGGGAAATGACATAGTTCCCATGGAATTTTTGGCAGACAAATTAGCGGCCAAAATCTAGTATACATATAATATAGTTAAGTTAATCGGTCTTTCTTTTTGTAAAACTTTTCTAGAATTGTTCTTTATTTCTAATTTTGAGCTTGACCGTACACATGTCGTGTAAATAATTCATATTGTGTCTTCTTGTAAGTTTTTGCCAAACAGTCCTTCGAATTATCTTCTGAATATATGTAGTGACCCATCCATACTCCTTATTTATTATCATAAATATGAATAGTCTACGTATCTATCCTATTTGTTGCCCTTTTACAAAAAAACACTTGAATCGTCATTCGTGAAACTTGCATATTTTGGATAGACATATTAGCTTATTTTTTTAAATTCGGAAAAAGCTTGTTTTCATTTCAGTTATGCGTAGATAATAAAATAGCAGAGCATTTAAGTGAAGCCATTAAATAAGCTTTGATATATTTTAACCTCACCACGTTTCTGTAATTAATTCTTGCAAGTTAAATTTTACCCGCTTTCAATGATCGATTTGATATGATTTTCGATAATATCGAAAATCGTGTAATAGTTGTAATTGGACAAAATCGTGTTCTAAAAGAAAACTTTATTGAACATCAAAACAAGATCTTTGTTTTTTTTTAAACCACTTACCAATAGTGAGAAAGTCATCGGTATCGTATCCGCTATCCTGTCTGGATGCTTGTATCGCTTCCCTGACAGAATCAACGAGCACGTGACCCAGGCATATTGGAGGTTCCCCAGTGGCTAAACCATTTGAAATATTAAATTCATCTCCATCACCACACAGTTAAAGAAATATGCGTTAATTTAATACTCCATGCGTTATTATTGACTCGAGAAAACATGCGATAGATTTTTGTCGGATTTTTTTAGTTAAATAGTTGAATCAACTCGATTGATATGAGATAACTATACAATATTAACAGAAAACGGTACCTTTAGAACCCAATATTCCAACGGGATTTGGTCTATTTCGACTCAAATACACCCGAAAGTCGTGTGGGATATCTTTAGCACCTATGATGTGGTAGTTCCATGTTCGATCGGTGTAAATCTCTCCCGAAAGGTTATTAAATACCATTTGCTCAACCGACCATAGTGATAAAGATTGTATGAATGCTCCTTCAACCTAAAAGCATAGTTTTAATCAAAAATATATTTCATTTATATACTTACAAAGTTACTCTACGTCACAACGTAATCCATCCATAAATCTTATAACATATGTGTATATAAGAAGGGACGAAGGATGAATGCGCGTAGATATAAAATTTTCTATTCTATTATCAGTCATGGAGCCCGTATGTAAATGATAAAAGTATATTCTCACCTGACCCACGTCTAGAGCCGGATTAAGGCTGCGTCCTACATCTTCGAATATGTCGGCGCGAACTATCCATTTTGTGCCGGTTAAAATGTCTATCTCGACTTCGGTTGTTGCAATACCAAAGATTGGGTATTCCACTAAACGGGGATCGTTTGGGCTGGCTTGGTAGTTAGCTTGGAGGAGTATACCCTGAAGATCGGCTTGGAAAACTACCTCTTCCCATGTGGCTGTTGGCATCGCTGCTCGAACTGGTGCCAATCTTAGTAGAATTTGCTGGCAACATCTTTGGACAGCTAACGCACAACACTCAGTTGTAATGCTCGAAGCCGTCGCAAAGTTATTGGGAGTTGTAAAACTGTAATGCGCTAGAATAGCTACTTTTTCAACTGGTATTTTAAATTCATTAGCAGCTACTTGTGCTATCTTAGTGTTAATTCCTTGTCCTATTTCTATTCCTCCAATGTTTACTACGACGCTTCCATCGCCGTGACATATTGAAACTAAGGCTCCATAGTTGCCGAGGTATGCTGCTGGGAAAGCCATATTGTTGAGTCTCAAAGCGCGTTTTTTCCAACGGTGCTTTAGGTTAAACTCTTTGATATATTCTTGTCGCTGGTAGTATTCAGTTTTATTCAAAAACATTGGAATAAAATCTGGCAGCTGATTGTCATTTATCCGGTAATTAGCAAAACGCACTTGAATTGGGTCTTTCTTTAATTCCGCAGCTACATGTTCCATTATATGCTCTATGGCTGCGATACCTTCAAAAGCACCTAAAAAAAGAACGTTTTATGTGACTGAAAACATGTTGTTTAATTTTATATTTAGGTATTTTCATATCGTACATTTATTTTGACTTACCAGGAGCTCTCATGAAACAATTCGTGGGAGCATCAGTAATGGGGCCAAACGAATCTACCTTCCAGCGATCAGGGTTGTAACAATTTTTTATACTATCAGTGACATATGTATTTTCATTCTCATTCTTAGACATACCATCATTGACGTAAACTGTTGCGTCCATATATTGAATTTGACCATTTCCATCTACACCGACCTAAAAGTACCTACTTGTTAATGACTATGAATATGGTCTATCTGCTTTAAATAATATTTGTTTTTTTAGCAATACACCTTGTTCAACAAAATCTAAGATTTATTAAAAAACGAGAAATATTGTTGGATCGCCGGATGGGATTCGGACATCCTGTGGCTTTACGCGCCAGAGGTGTCAAACCAACTAAGTAGACTACCGGGGAATCATCCAAACAGCCGAAAATTGTTACCACTTGCATACGCCAATAGTGGAGTGTGGTGCCCTTACGATTCCTATTACGTTCCAAATTAGTCATTCGAATTCGTCCGGCGACCCGAATTTTATTCCTGTTTTTAATAAATTTTGCTTTTATTTTAAGTGAACTATCTCATGCTTTATTTCATGATTAAATTACCTCATAATCTAGTCTTGAGTTTGGTCTTTTTCCAGTTATTCGCATGATATCGGGCATTCGCATTGCCATCCGACAAGGTCTATTTAATTTGTATGCTGCAAGAGCAGTTGCGCATGTAGTAAACATTTGTCTAGCAATTTTGCAACCAAAAGCCCCTCCGCAGCGTCTTGTCCGTACAACTATTCTGTAATGGAACATAATGAAGTTACATTATTTATTTACAGGAATAACGTAATAATACATTTTTCGTAATACTTTATTGTGCTTCTCATTTTAAGTAAAAATATTTATTTAGTTTTTATAAGGTTTCGTGCCCAAAAGTTGCCAATTATACCTTATAAAAGTGTAAGATGTTATGAAATCCTTGGTGTGCGAGACCAACCCGTACCTACTTGAATATTTGTTAAACATTAAAAATATATATATACCTTTATTACAGAACATTTAAGATTCCATAAAAATATTTGTCCCACTCTACATACAAAATTACCTGTTACTGCATACAATTGAGGGCTAGATTTTTGCCGCTCAGTATAGTTAGTATTCTTCATGACATTGAAGCATCAATTTATATAAACTTACAAGTTTTCGGGAATTTTGAGAAACTGCGCAATAGCTGCCTGAGTAATATCCATCCATTGAGACGCAGTGTCGATTTCGTATCCGTTATCTACTGGCCTTGTTATCGAGGTGTGTAATTCCATCATATTATGGTATTGTCGCGGTGAACAGAATTTTCCTTTTATCACTTTTTGTACGTTCGCCCCTCTATCAGTTGGGGTTATTCCAGGATAAGGAACAAGCCTGTTTTCTAGTGGTGGTGCTTCAATAGCATCTTGGATGGTAAAGATAACTGGTTTCTTCGGTAAATTTTTATATTTCACTTTCACTAAATATGACACTTTATCGGCCAAAACCTGACTTTCTGCCACGACTATCGCGACAGGTTGGTTGTAGTAGAAAATTTTTTCGCTTGCTAAGACCTCTTCATTTTCAAATAGCAATTGAAAATCTCCACGAACGATACTGTTTACTCCTGGAATATCTTTAGAAGTATACACGGCAATCACGCCATCGATTTTCTGAAATTAACATAGTATTAATATCAAAC
The DNA here is from genome assembly GCF_025370935.1 of Choristoneura fumiferana. NCBI lineage: Eukaryota > Metazoa > Arthropoda > Insecta > Lepidoptera > Tortricidae > Choristoneura > Choristoneura fumiferana. Next base: position 15,445,378 of record NC_133489.1, on the reverse strand, counting down.
ATTAAATACAATTAAATTAAAATGAAACCAGAAAAGTGTGAGTCGGACAGATGAGGGTTCCAATACAAATTAAAAAACTTGCGAAAAATACGTTTATGGGTGGATACCAAAACGTTGGACCATTTTAAATGGTAGTTTTTAAACCATAGAAAATAACGGACTGGATAAAGTGACGTTGTAGAATTCAATACAATCAAAAAATAATCATTCATAGAATTGTTTAACTTTCATGTCATAACGGACATTTCATGTTTAACCACCAGCGTTAAGGTGTTCTATCGTCGACCTAATTCGTTAATCTTCTATAATAAGTCCATTTTGACAAAGTTTACAGGACATTGAAAAAAACTGCATAAAATCTTCAATCGTTAACTAATCAAAATTTTGAAATCCCGTTTGTAGCTATGACTAAACTTGATATTTTAAAGATATAAATCAGCATATCTTACACAAATGACAGGCAATTAATAAAAATGAGTATTTAGCAGGTTTTCGTCTTGAAGGTTAAATTGAATATAGGACTTAGCAGTAATTACATTAGACTTAAATTGAGTATGCTGGAGAAAATATCCATAATATTTTGTTTATTATTATTTTACGATAAAACGAATTGAGCCAGTAATAAAAATTGTATTTAAGGCTTATACTGACAGTCCTTGTATGGATCTGACAGGACTTAAGACCACTTAAACCTAGATTAAAAAGCCTGCAAGTGGACGTTAGTGTTTATCAATCACTCTAATAATTATAAGATGTACTTATACCTAAACAACACTCTTTTTACTGAACAATCAGCAATAGGTAATTAACAAGCAAATAATGATTAAAATATATGGTCTGGACGTTCAATAATAATATATAGAACTATGAGAAATAACACAATCAATTTACGCTGTTGATATTTTTTTGTTGTCATACTCAAATAAACCGAATTTTCAGTTAAACGTCGCATGACCCAACCGGCACAGCACATGGCATATAACTGTCAGTGCAAAACTGACGCCCGAACTGGACTTAGCAGATTTTCTGTGTGGAGGTCAGAAAGTAGTTTTCGAGCATAAGATTGGACACTTATTTTATGCTGATATCGCCATTATTCCTTTACCAAACGGTAAAGAATGGTGTGCACTTTTTGACAAGTATGAAAAGTAATTTTCGCCCAAAAGTGGACTTAGCAGGAGAACGAATTAGGGCGACGCTATGTGAACTTTTTTAACTCCACCCTTACACGTCACAGTATTTCTATGGTGAGCTCTTACTTTTTGTTAAATTTTATAGTAATTCATCAACGGAACGTATTATTAAGTATTCCCACAGATTTTATATTAAACACACATTCAAGAGATTGTATATTTGATTACGTGACTTCAGAACATTTTTTTTTAAATGAGGGCTATCGCGTATGAATTCGCCACTAGAGGCGCTAGTGTAGCGTGAGGTCTCCGAAATGTCAAATCTCATAGTTTTTGGGTGAGCTACGCGGGTTTATTTATAATTAGACTAATTTTGTGAATATTTTGCAATATCTGAAATTATTGTCTTTCGGAAACCATTGTCCTCCCTTTTTTCCGAACAAAACGGGGACTATGCAACACTGTAGCATGCTCGATATTTTATGGTACGGTTTTAAGGTGTATTAAATATGCTTTTAATTTAAACTTTGTTTTCACGCCCGTAATAACAGACTTTGAAAGCCATACTTAAAAACCTCATGCAACATTGCGCCATCTAGTGAGACAAAAAAAGATAGCCCTCATTGGAATAGATCACAGCCCTAAAAGTGTTTCATGTTTTTTTAAGTAGCCTGTATAGTATCCCACTGCTGGGCAAAGGCCTCCCCTCCTGACTTCCACAACAAAATCATAATATAAACTTCAATTTCAACTCTATATTTTGTTTCATATTTAATTAAAATTATTATTTTTTTAATTTTACTCTACTGGCTGCCCTCCAGCTCCACACCTTCCTGAGAAAAAAAGACATAAAAAAAAAACTAGACAACTGGACTGAAACTCCAAAAAATTACGTTGATAAACTCACCAAGACGTCGGAATAATCGATGGACTCGATCTCGCCTTTCGCAACAGTAGAAACAACAAATGATGCAAAAACTTCATCTATAATAGTGGGAACGTCGTCGGTGTATTTTGCTTCTCCCGCACATTGAATAAGACCCTCTTTCTTCAAAAGTGGTTGGGTAATGGGGTAATCCGCTTTATTCGTGTCATACTCCTGATAACTGCGGCTTACAGGTGGTCTATCTTCATACGCAGTGGTTGCGCCTGATGCGTATTTTGGATCCAAAATCTCACGTGGGCAAAGTTTGATGATACACTGGTGGAGAAAATTTAAATGATTAAAAATAGATAAGAAGGTTTAACAAATTCTGATTAGTAATGTTTTAACGTTTTTTTACATTCCTAAGTATAAATTACCTTGTAGAAAAGAGCTAGCGCCAGTTTTTTTCTGTAAAACGGCAGCGGTTCTGGCGGATTAAAATCTGGGTTAATCTCCTTTTCCAAGCAATGCAGTGCTTCTTGCAATGTTTTATTTGAGAAAATATTGCATCCAATTAGTTTTTTTTCTGTATCATACGCATGCGTAAACGAAGGATTGATGCCTCCGTACACAATTGATGCTTTTAGAACTATATGAGATTTGGGGTCCAATTTGAAGAGAAACGCAGAATTCACCTCAGCATGCGCGTTTTGTTCTTTTGGTGAAATCTGAAAAGCATAATCCATACTCATTGATTCATTCTAGAGTGTTTTAATACCTATACGATACCTATTAAGTATCAGTAGGTAGCATGGTGCCGTGATAAGTTATTGCATTACAGACAAATAAAAATAATTCTGCAGTAGGGGAGACCGGGGACAAAAGTAACATTTTGCATTTGTGCTTCGATTACTCGCTATCTATTATGTATTTGATATCTATCTATATCTATTATATATATGCGTCCATTTTTATTAAATTGAGTTCGATTTTTTATAGTTACAAGTATTTGAAAACTAATTGACGATTGCTACTTTTGTCCTCTAGGGGTAGGATGAAAGTAACATGGTTAGAATCGAAAGTAAAACCCATGAAACACCACTTTACGGAAGTGATCTGCATAATCTTTGGTCACTTCTTTCTATTTAATTTAAGTTTAGGTACTTTAATTTTTGGAATTTATGATGTCTAATTTTTTCTGCAAAAAATGCTTTCTGCTCGGTATAGTCCTATAAGCGCCATTTAATCTCAATTTCTGTGAACATTTAGAGGGAGAATTTGAGTGTAAGTTAATGATTTTTGGCGTATTTTATGATCTCAATGTAATTTGGCAGGTTTTTTGGTTCAGCCTAGGCGTTATGTTACTTTTATACCCATCGCAGTTTTTCATACATCCTTAGCAAAAAACTAAATGTATTGCATAAAAATAACTTAAAAGAATCTATAAGCAATTTAATAAAGAAGTACAAATTCTAGTAGTCATGTGGATATTATCGCCCTTATAATCAATAAGCGCCAAACAGATCAATCTTAAAATGTTACTTTAGGGGTGCAAAATCATGTTAGGACCTGTAATTTTACTTGAGGTTGAGATGTAGGGTTGATACCTGGTTACAAGCAGAGAAATGATATTATTATTTGCCTGCTCTGGATGGCTGCATGTGATATTCTGATCACTGAATAACTCTACGAAGCCGTTGTTAATTTCAACCCGCTGTAACTTTTCTCCCCGGTCTCCCCCACCTTGATTATTTAACGAATGTGTTCTCAACACTATAATTTATTAAAAATGAAGTTTACCTTATATGTAACCAGCTCGTAATGTCGGGATAAAGGAGGTAATTTGATTTGAATCATCACTCGACCTTTTATATCTGTTTTAAGAAATTCTGTTAAGTTCATATCTGTCTGCTTAAGGGTCCGATCCACTGTAAATGTAAAATATATTGTAAGACTCGATACCAAAAAATACTTGGTTGGCTAGTTACGACGTTAAATTTCAATTATTTAAATTAAATCATAAAAGTAATCATAAAGTTAAAAACACTTGCCTAGTGTTACCACCGCTCCAATGCATGAAAACAGGACAAAAATATCTGACTGAAAATCAGGATGTTCGTGCTTTAATATTAAATTTCCAGCCAATGTGCCGATCTGCACAAAATAAAATAAAAACTTTGTTATTTCTGGCAGATTAATACATGATTAAGTACGAGCATTTGTATTCTCCATCGCAAACATTGGACTTGCCTAGGTGGTCTGAAAACACACTTAAGTATTTGAATGACAATACAGTCTTGTGAAAATATTGATGAGCACCTAGCTACACGGCTCCGACGTTTATGTTGACGACATATTCACATACAAGACATACAAGCAACCAAATCAGGATAGCCGAACCGTTTATAATTCTACGCTGTTTAATCAATGAAGAATTTCTTTCTTTTTTTTCTTTTTTACATATGTTCAATATTTAGCTACTCCTCATAGGTAAAATTGTACTTTGCAATTTGATGCTAATAAATTAAAAGTTAAAAAAGTGAATATGTCAATTTTAGAGCTATTATTTTTAACTAAACATTATTTATTATTCAAAATGTGAACTCACATTTCGAACCGGAATATGAGCCACTTGTTCCAAATGTCTTCTTAAAATGTTTAAGTACCAGAAATCTTCATTTGATTTACTCAATTCATTAAAAAGGTTTATAGTATCCGTCAGAGTCATATTAGCTCCAAGCACTAAATTCACGTCCACATAGTGAGAGCGCAACTCAGTCACGTTGTTTATGTCTATCAACAACTTAGGGTAAAATTTTATAGGATATGCCCCTGGAAAATGATACGACACATTAGAGAATAATAATCATGACATTAGTGATCAACTGAGCAATCCTTATCCGTCTCCAATATGTTCTTCATAATTTCATTTGTCATAACGAAATTGTCATAAAATATGGTACCGTGCCGTATTCAGGATTTTTCGAAATGTTATCTCACATATATATTAAATGCAGCAGGTTTGATAAGTTTAGTAAAATTCTTCCAAAAATACTTATTTCACTTTGACAACGGAAAATTATGGAATACGATACGTTATTACATATGAAATTCAGATAAATGATAGGGAACCTTCCTTACCTCTAGACGTATTACCACAAATTAACATATAATTGCCATAACCATTTAATTGGTCAAGAGATTCAAAAATAGATTTGATAGTATTCACTGCATACCAGAATCTGCCATCAGAGAGTGATATTTTCTTAGGAAAAGCAACGTCTGAGCTCGTCGTTACTGTATTAACGACATACCAATCAGTATAATTGCTGGTACTCTCACAAATGCCGCCGCATTTCTTTCCTGATTTAGGACATACCAAATTATCGACATCTTCAATATCTTTTATTTTATTTATTACTTTTGGATCCGGATCTACCGCAAACGATTTGAAAGCCTCAAGAATTGGCCGGTATCCCGTACATCGACAGAGATTGCTACCAAATGATTTTTCAACTTGCTTTTCAGTCAGATGGTGTTCATTACTTTGCACTAAACTGGAAATAAAATGTACTTTAAGCCAAAAATGTTTTTTTCTTGTAGCTATAAATTCACTAGCTGCCATTTGAACTGACCTGTACATGCTCATAACAAAACCAGGGCTGCAGTAGCCGCATTGAGAGCCGAAGTAGTTGTTGAGCCGCTTTTGGATAATATTGTAGCCTTTGTTTCTACTGCCGATCCCTTCAACTGTAGTAATATCCCAGTCTTCACAAGATAAAACTGCTACTAAGCACTGGAAATGTGACGAGATACAATATGTGAAACCTGATTAAGGCAATGAATAACTTTTGTAGTAATCATTTAATTTGATTCCTCTTTCATCTGTATTTGGTTTTAAGTGGGAGTCTGTGTGGGTGGAAGTGGAAGTGTTTAAGTTTCACATTTGAAGTCAGTAAATACTTCTATTTTAGGAAAACATTACTTATAAAACCGTGGTAGTCTAGTGGTTTGACCTAATACTATGGCCTCTCGAGCAGAGGGTCGTAGGTTCGATCCCGAGCTCGCGCCTCTGTGTTTTTCTGAGAAATTACATTTGAAATCTACCATGAGTTTTATGGCGAAGGAAAACATCTTGAGGAAACCTGCACAAAAAATGGTTTGTGTGAAGTTCCCGATCTGCACTTGGGCTCGCGTGGGAACTACGGCCGCAAGCCCTCTCGTTCTAAGAGGAGGCCCTTGCCCAGCAGTGGGTCGTATATAGATGATAATGAGATAATGATAACTTACCGAGTTGACGGAGAAGGTGACAAGTTCGCCCGTAGGAGGGCGGCGCGCGCGCACATTAACCACGCACGCGCCGCAGCCGCCCTCCAGGCACATGTACTTGGTCCCGCGCAGCTCCGCATACCGTCGGATGAACTCGGTCAACGTTGTGTCAACCGATAACTCATGTCCGGCTGATACAAAAGGAAGCAGTAAGCATCAAAAGTAAAACTAAAATTAAGTCTACGACGTCTATGCGGTACCATAATCGCTTAATGGCACAACAGCAATGACAATGACAGATTTCTATGCTTTTTCAATATTTTTAGAACTCTTAAACGCATAAGTATAAATTAGGTACCGGGTACTGATTCACCGTGGTCGAATTTCTATGCGCGCAAGTAATAACTATCTATATCAATACTAAGTATATTGATAAGTATTTACTTATCAATATAGGTACTTGCTCTCGCGCATAGAAATACAACCACGATGAATCGATGAAAGAATTCGAAAAAGTAAACGGTACAACAAAAAAAATTGAAAATGTCACATTTTTCAAGTTTTAAAAAAACTTTAAAAAGAGAGGTACTTATGCCAACTTTGCCAATTACGTCTTACGGTATTATGTTTTTCGCGGCGTTATACTACGTCCACATTTTAATCTGAAATAACTCGCTGCTTTAGTTGGATGGTCACAATTAAATATTTTTTTTCAGGCGAGTGATGCAAAAGAAATACTTTTTCACTTCTCATGCTCGTAAAGTTTGTGTTTATGCTGGATCTTGGCGACATGGAATGAGTTTTTATGCTCTAGTGCATAAAGTAAAATCTTCGTCTAAGACCAAGGCAATTAGGTGTTAACAGCCACAAACAAATATGTTTCTATATATTTTTTTTAATAATTTTTAACTTGTATGAAACCAAAAATTAATAAAATAAATTAATATAACTAAATATTCATAATTGTATTAGCAATGCATGAAAAATAAAAGGTAGGTAGGTAAGTGAATAATTTTTTCTTTGTTGTTATTTCATCTCCTCGCAATCGAAGTGAAAAACAAAGTGTAGAACTCGAGCATTAAACCCATTTTCCTCTCGACGTGTCTATCCACCCTCGCCGTACTAAAAACTAATCTCTTCATAAACTATTTTTAAGCATAGGTATGTCAGAAAAACACAAGTTACTTTTAGTCTTTATATTTATCACTGACGTTGATGGTTTTTGGCCAAACACAAGCAAAACTTTACAATACATAATAAATAAACAGGTCTGCAAATTTGTATCAATACACACCACTATATTGTTTTCCGTTGATAGTGAAGAGCACTCTATTCATTTTAAAAACATATCACAAACGTGCTAAGAAGCGCGTTAACAACACCAGTAAATATATACATGTAAGTGGTGGGCGCTAAAAATCATTAATTAGGTAAAAATATTTAATAACAGGAAAAAAATGATTGGCGCAATTATCCGAATTAACTTCACTAGTTTACGTCCATGTACTATTATCAATTAAGTCATTCCCTTAATCCATTACCTAATACTTAATCAATTAGGGTTCCCTATTTTTTTTTATAAAATTTTTAAATCTAAAATTAGGTTTTCTGAGTAATTTCCAGCTAGATGATATTTCCTAATAATGTTTTAACAATTAGTTTTTGTTTTGGCGTAAATTTAATAAAAAACAGCCATGTATGTGAGTTGGAGTTAAAAAATCAAACTGACTAGTTACCCGTTTGAGTTCATAAAGTACAGTACTCTTGTACAGCACTTAGATAACAATACGCTTCTTGTATAGGACCCCCATTTTTTTTTTGTTCTCATTCTTTTTCTTTAACGGTTAAAAATACAACTCGGAATAATAATACTCATAGAGATAAATATACTCGTACCTATATGCATTATATTTACCTACCTCAACAAACAATGAAAACCAGTCAAGCCTGAGTTGGTCTTAGGGACTTTAATCTTTGGTTATAAAATAAAAATACATGTTTCATGTATGGAGTATGGTTGTAGCGACAAAAAAATACAAATTTGTAAATTTCATCTTTTACGGTTCTCGAGACACAGCCTTATGACAGACAGACAGACAAAAAGACAAACAGACGAACAGTAAAGCGTCAGTAATAAGGATCCGCTGATCGCCCTGCCCGGGAACACTAAAATGATTTTATTAAAGTGGAAAATATCGAAAAGTAATTTGTTTTCCCTAGAATTACTGTCGACTTATATCAGACTATTACCAACTTTATTTTCTATCATTGGAAGGTAAGTCAATTCATTTAGCATTGATTGAAGGAAATAATATGCTACATAGTATTTCGTTACTATGTTGCGAATTATTTCCTTATAGCTTGTATGAATGTGATAAAAGCAAAGGACATTGCAGTAGAATATCTATTTATACTGGCTATAGATAGGACGAAATTTAAGGAGTTGACTGCCAAGCTTCAATAATGCAGTAGCACTATAAGAAAACTATAGTAGTCTAGATACTTAGTATAAAAATTACTCGATTGTGTTAGAGGAGAATGAGAGTAGTCAGAATGCTGCAGGTTTAAAACCACAGTTTCAAAATTAACTCGTTTAATTGTTTCAATTTATAGTCCTTGAAATCACCAGTGCTTACGAAATTTAAAGGTTGAAATTATGGCAATATTGTCAGAAACTAACATTTTATAAAGTAAAAAAAACATTTAAATAACTGCTGTGGGTGTATTAATTAAGATTGATTACCAGTTAGTACAAATAAATAGGCGAAAAAAATAACTTTGTTTTTCGTAGAAATAATATGGTATAATATATATAAAATAGTAATTTGTTGCTTGCTTTGAACTTTATAAGAAGTACCTACGACTCGCACTCGGTTGATTTTTGAAATGTCCTCGTTTTGTTTCATTGCAATTAATTTCAAATCGTGAAAGAATAACACAAACATGAAACTTGGCCTCGCTTTTATCAGGCTTTTAATTAATTAATGAGTGTCTTTGAATACACGAGGCGAGAGGCGGACAATAAAAGAATTTTATCTCTATTGTTAAAAGGTTAGGTGTCTACCCTCGGTTTTTGAGAGCTGTGTAAAGATCATTACGAGCTCTCGCCTTACAGTTTAAATGCATTTCTTTGTTTACTCAGCTCGCTGGAACATTTTTTGCTTCTTCTGTTCGTGCATCACAATGTTTGAGTTTAGTTAGCCAAATTTAGTTAGTTAAGGCAACCTAAGAGTACTTCTTTTTATTTTTTGTAATTTTCTAAAAGGAATAATGGTTATCGATTGTTTATCCGAATTTCGAATGCAATAATGTATCGTTTTATATACTTTTTATTTGTCGTAAAATAATTTATTTATGGAACCTTTTTTTCTGGATTGTTTTTGTATAGTTTTAGGCGTAAATAAAGTTACAGGCTAACAAGTAATTCAAAATGATGTTAGGTCGTAAAAGTAATCCAAATCCAGATGAAACCCGCAAAATACTTGTTTTTTTTTAACGAAAATAAACAAATTCACTCTGAAATATTCAGAGATAAAGCCTGCAACACTAATAATTCTGATACGTATTCGATTTAGACACCTTTTACTCAATTGCGACGGAGCCCTAAAGGAGAGTTTATGTCTTCCACCGTTTTTGTATACAGATATTTAAGTGCAATACTATTTTTCCCGCTACATCATATCATAAGCTATAGGTACTCTAGTTTTTAGGGTTTGCTAAATTTTAGATGGTGTAAAACCCTCTAAGAAAAATCAACTAAATTCGCTTTCGCCGCGTGTTTTCCAACAGCAAAAATTATTACGCTGTAATGTTTGAAAGTATTTCAATTAAAATCCGCAGCACCATGTCAAGTCAGCAAAATACGCAAGAACCTTTCCCATTAGGTTGTTCAAACCGAGATGTTTCAGTGACAATGAATATTAATATACGGATTACGTGCAGGGAAACAAACATATAGCTGTAGGTATGACATGACACCATACGGAGACAAGCACCTTCGTCTAACTGTGGATTAACACCCACAAAGAGATGATTACTTTATCAGACATGAAGCGTGGTCCGCGGTCTGGGAATATTGGAAAGGTTTCGAACACTGACCAGTCACACAATCTTTGTCGCACTTCGTAAATGCTTTGAGAAAAACTAGTATGTCAAATTGATACTTGTTACTTGTTAAGTAAACTTTACACTGCTTTTATTTGAAATACGGATAGAAGGTATGTTTTTTTATTCAAATTATTGATGAAATATTTTTAAGTTTCACGGATACGTGGACGAAGACATTATTAGAAATCGCGCGATACTAAGTGAGCTAACAGAAATTCGCTTGTGCCAGCATGAAAAGTAATACGAATATACTTAAAAATTCTAAAATTGGATCGCGAATAGTTGGCCGTCAGGAATCAAAGTACAATTCTGTGTCATCCAGAGTGGCGATAGCTGAATAATCAAAATAAATAATGTAATCCAATATTGTGTACCTATTCTCTCATTTACTGCGACAAACTGTGATCCTAATCTTTTAATGGTTATAATTAAGGATTATTGTTTATGTTTGAGCTGTACATAAGGACCCTAATAACGTGTTCAGGTGTGTTTACTTGCTCCTTGAAGTTCCTCAAGCATTCATGAAAGGTCGAATAAATTATCAGCGGGCTTTAAGTATCACACATAGTTTTGACCGTTTTTTTTTATTTACGATTTTCATGAAGAAAGAAAAGAAGTAAGTTCGAGTAAGTCCGAGAAGTAGGTCTGAGATGACGTAAACTATTTTTCATAGTTCTACGCAGACGGAGTCGCGGGCAACTGCTGGTTATTGATATATTTACCCCTTCTTTTACAGTGTTAAATAAACAAAATTAACTATACAAGAATGCATGAAATGAGATGGTAGATATAGCTCGCAACAAACAAAAAAAACCAGCCAAGAGCTTGTCGGACACGCCCAATATAAGGGTTCCGTACGAAGAAATCAAATAATATTTTTCTAAGAATTTTGTATTTTGTGGGGAATCTTGCAAGTTTAGATATATTTTACGGTATTCCCTTGACTTGTCTAATTTTTTTTACCTAATTTCACTTTGTCTAACTACTTTTACTATAATGAATAGTTTGTCTAAAGTCAATTTGTATAATTTCATTATTCATAATTTTTATTTTGTTGAATTTTCATTTTCATTTTTCGAATAACAGTTCTGAGGTAATGCTGCTATTGTCTTGGGGTCAATGCCTGAGGCAGAAAATTTGGATGACGTTTTTATTTTGTAACATAGTTTAGTTTATAAATAGTTTTAGTCTTGGATGTTAGATAGTATTTATTGTACACAATATTTTACTAAATGATCATTTGTATAACTCTTGTTTTGTCGAATATTATTCTATCGATAACTGACTTTGTCGATTCTTATTTTAACTAATCATCATATAGCCGAATAACGTGTTAACTAATATCATTTGCATAACTCTTGTTTTGTTGAATATTATTCTATCGAAAACTCACTTTGTCGATCCTCATTTAAACTAATCATCATATAGCCGAATGTCGTTTTAACTAACATTGGATTGATTAATATTGAATTATCATAATATTTGTTTTGCTTACTAACGTTACGCCTAATTTTGGTGCCTAAATGTTTATTATAAAATAAGGTCAATTAGGTAGGTTAAAATTGAAATAAATTGATCCATATATTCTACTATTTTATTTATTTGGTTCAAGCAAATAACAATACTAAACATACAGGGAATAGGTACGACGACGAGAGAAGCGAGGAGGAGCGTTAGGTAGAACTGCGACCCTACAGTGCGCAAGCCGAGCGAGCAAAGCGAGCGTGCCGCGGTAGCGGCCGGCGTAGCGCCAGAACCGACTTTGTTTAATAATACTAAACTTTTTATAATTAACAAACGTTATCATAATGTATTCGGATTAACCGAAGTTAAAATAAATAAAATTATGCGATATGTATGTTGGACAAAATATAAATATGTCAGTCAAACATTATACGAAATAAGTTTATACAAAATGAAATTATGCTACATGTATGTTGGACAAAAAATAATTATATCAGTCGAACGTTATATGAAATGAGTTTATACAAAATGAAAATTAGGTAAAATGACACATTAAGTTAAGTAATATTAGTTTATCTAACATTACGCAAACTGAAAATAGGCAAAAAGTTAGGCAAAACAAGGTACAACCATATTTTATACCTTAGGCTGCTATTTACTTTTAAACTACTAATAATGCTAAATCAGACTTAACCGTTATAGTTCTCCTTGTAAGTTTGATAAACGTACAATGAATTTTTCAAAATATAAAACCAGTAATTTAGCTTTTAGAGGGGGTCGATTTTAATGAAAATAAGTACTTAAAAGTTGAATATTTCGCGAACACATTGTCTTTACAATCTCGCAATGATTTTAAAAGACCTATCCAACGATACCCCACACTATAGGGTTACATGAGCAAAAAAATCACCCCTCACTTAACGTCTATGGAAGGTAGGTATACCCTTAAATGATTTTTTTCATTTTTTTTATCGTTTTGTCGGCATAGCTGCTACATATATCCGAGTATAATTACAGCTTTCTAACACTAAAACTGTCTCTGAGACAAGTCGCGGGTGGACGGACAGGACAGACATGGACAACATTGCACGAAAAACCTTTTTTCGAGTTTCGTAGCCAAAATGGCAAAACGGAACCCTTATAGTTTCGGGTTCCGTTTTGCCATTTTGGCCACGAGACTCTAAAAAAGGTTTTTCATGCAATGTTTATAATTTGTAAATCTGCTATAATCATCAAGGCCCAGCGGCGTAATAAAAGGCAATCAAATAGCAATAGTGAATTGAATTTCAACACAAAATCGGTAATACTCTTTACTTGTAGGTACTTTATTATGCTACTTTGCTTAAATTTTTAGAATACCTACAAAAATACTTTTTAATCCGTATTAAATCCAAATAAAATGAGATAGTACCTAGGTTCTAATGTTTATCTTAAATTCGCAATCTAACCCCGGACTGGAAGTGTCAATAAAAGGTGTTGCCACGATGTTGTCACGACCTTAAACATTCTGAGTTAGAACTATTTGAACTTTCGCAGAAGCCTCAGGCTATCCCGGTGAGCAAATAAATACCCAATAAAGGTCTTCCATGCAAAGAAACAATTTTAACAATTCAAAAGGTCTGATATGTCCATGTAACAGTAAAGTTTGTGAGTAACGACAGATCCTCTTTTATGTAAAGGTGTATACGTCGAGGAGACTACATGTCGACTTAACAATGACTTTTGAAATGGGTCACCCGCGATACGACCAACTGAGGCATACCAAAACTTCGGCCCGAACAGGGAAAGTCAATTCAAACTGGCAACTTTTTTCAAAGAGCTTATGCGGTACTGAGAGGACCCTTTCCATTGATTTTCAACTTGAACGCTCTGCATTATTGTTTCGTCCCGACTTTTAATATTTTTTCGAGATCTTATTTTTTTAAGGGACTTATTTGTTGCCGATTCTTTAGATTCCCACGGGTTTCATACATTTTTTAGAAGTGAAGGCCCGATTCTTTGCAATATCAAAGTCATTGATTAATGAGCTTACCTTTGGTTATGTATTGTTTGCCCGAAAGTTATATGCTATAATTTCATTTTTCCGAAGTTCATATGCCCGAAACTTCATTTGCCCGAATGTTTCGTTTACTAGAAAATTAGATGTACTAAAATAATTTCCTTGCTCACCCGCGACCTTACAATAGCTAAGCTTATGCAAAATATGCGTGTTCATGCAGTTCCTCCACCTCCACACTGTAAGAACACACACAAATCACATAAACCCATCTATCACCACCACCACACTACACTGACGCGTTTCGAACTCAAACAGAGCTCATCTTCAGAGTGACACAACCGTACACCATGCTACCAGTTGTTAGACTAACGAACCACAACCACCGTTTTAACTTGTCACTGTAACTCCCCAAGTACCCACATACGTTTTATGAAACAAAACAAAACTACCCACAAATTATTAATAAATTTTTTAGCCGTCCTTCAAAACTACCTTGATTTTTATTTATTTACTGTCAAGGCATGTTTTATTAACTACCATTGCTGAAATTAGATCCAAGCCGTAGCAAGGGAGATGAAACTAAATTTACCTGCTCATTAATAACGGTTCGGGGGGTTAGGTCGGTTTTACCTGGTCATTAGTAACGGTTGTGTCACTCTGAAGATGAGCTCTGTTTGAGTTCGAAACGCGTCAGTGTAGTGTGGTGGTGGTGATAGATGGGTTTATGTGATTTGTGTGTGTTCTTACAGTGTGGAGGTGGAGGAACTGCATGAACACGCATATTTTGCATAAGCTTAGCTATTGTAAGGTCGCGGGTGAGCAAGGAAATTATTTTAGTTCATTGATATGGACCTCCGCAAAGTAACGCTTGATTCAATAAATTATTTAAAATTAGATGTCATAATGATACGAATTGGTTTTTTCTATTACTAATCTATCTCTTATCTTTATTATCCGGGCTGCTATAAAAAATACCTAACATCGAAGGCTAAACCTTCTGAACCTAACCTATCCGAGGCGCTTCTGCTCCGAACCGTCTTGCTCGTTCGCTTCGCTCGCTCGCACAAATCAAATGTCGCAATTCTAACCAAACCTAACCTATGTGGGTAAAATTTACCTAATTCAAAGGCTTGTTTGACGTATGGGATTTATCAGTATATCGTGTCGATACTCACCATTTACATAGATGGCAAATGGCATTATGGCATGTAAGACTTATGGCTTACAATGATTAGGAAAAATAAAATTATTGAAATTAATATTATGTGAAACAAAGATTCTGTCATTTGATTAATATGGTAAACAATGAGTAGTGCAAATGAATATATAAGAAACAATATTATGGCGGTTGAATATTATAGCACATGAAATTCGGGCAAGTAACCTTTTACATATTTATGAAAAACAGGGCTTTGTTTTTAGATGGTATTTAAATTTTTAGAAATTAAATATTGACCCCAAATTTCAAGTTTACTCCTTGAGGGTTCTTATAACAAAAGATGTAATAAAATTTAGTGAACCAAAGCCTGCCGAAAGTCAACGAGGCATCACACGTCCCATCTATTTACTCATACAAAATGTTAGAACCTTTTAAGTTAACAATTTGGCTGTATTACAATTACGAGAGACAACAAAATATATTTGAAAGGTAAGTGGCACCGAATTATTTCCTGCAAAACTATTATTGACCTACTGTTAGTTAATATTTAGTTATTGTGCAGTCAAAAGATTTTTGTTTCTTGTTCATAAGGTGTTTTAAAGTAACTTGATCTGGAATATTTCTAGAGATTGTTGGGTTTCTTTGAATTAACCGCCTTGTAAAAGGTTAGATTTAAATGTAAAGACGCCTTTTACACTGTACACTTTGAACAGCGATCAATGCATGTAAAAGTTTTTCAATCATCATAAAAAAGCACATTCTCAAATAATCCCAATTAAGTTTAAAACACCTAATATACTAATAGTAAACATGTAAAGGTAGGTAGTTACATAGTTTTCTGTTAGAATTCAGTTCTCTTAACGCCGATAAAGAAGCTTTGAGAATCGGTTAATGATTACGTGGGCTTAGTCGGGAGAGAAGAAAAGAGATCACGAGATATCAACAGTGGATCCCTGCATCACGAAATTAATTACGTGTATAGCATTCCACTTCTTTCATATTCCATGCGCGGAGCAAACACAACAAATAACGCTGTATCGTCAATGTAATTCATAGCTTATTTGGAAATAATAGGGTTAATTGATGCTTGTTAGTGTCAGTTTAGTAGCTACCTACTTATTAAAGTGTTTTTGTGACATTAAAAGGGTATTTTTGTCCGTAAATCATGATTTTTCATCAGTCTATAGGCAAGTAGGTAAATAAATAAAAAACCTATTAGTGTTTTGCCGTGCTAAACTTAGCCGAGAATAAAATTCAGAAATAGAATAACAACTTGCATGTTCCACAGCGATGAAAGAGGACAATTACGCTGTTATGTCTCGTCTGAAATTGAGAAAACTGTTTCTTATTTCATCGTTTTCATTCATTTTTAATAAACGTAGTGGAGTTTCATTTTTCGATAATAGACAAAAGATGCTTTAGGTATGTTTTGTCATCATTGTCAGACAGATTATATCTCGTATACTTATGAAGATTCCGCGGTGCTATCTATCCCAAGAACAAGCTGAATAATGAATGCTCACCACGCAGGCCGCGTTGTCCCGCTTTTTAATATTTCAAGTTCAGTGTGTGCCCTACATTTTAAAAGTGTGACACAATTTGAGGCACATTTAGTACTTATCCCTGTGCTTTCCATGTTATAGCGTATAATATCACAGAATAAGTAATAGTACAAGTACAGAAGCTTCACTGCCGTACAAAAGTGACATTTAGGCATAAGAATCGTGCCTACTTTATGCTTCTCTGTCTATCGCATAACTCGTGTTCACTCGCACGCGTTGAGTCGCACTGAATCGCCTCAACGTTGGGGAGGCCCGGTATGTACTTGTAGCTCGGCGGCGGAATGGCCTAGTGACACCCCCCTGATAATATACATAATTATAAGTTAGACTTTTCAGCACACGTCGCCTCTTATCATGAAAGGTAAAAGGCTGTAGTTCTCACGCTGAAACAGAACGAATTGAGTACTTAACTCTACCGAATACGAAAACATGCACTACTAAGTATGGCCGCAGCATTGTCTGCGTCCCCCGAGTACTGTCCATTTTCCCGCGAGTAAAAGTAACCCATGTTACCTTAACATGTTACTTACCTTTTTGCAGGTGAAAGAATTTTTTAAATTGATGAAGCAATTTCCTTCTACTACGAAGTACGTACGTCTACGTAGCGAGACCTACATACCTCTGCAAAATTTGTGCCTGCTTTTTATTACGTAAAAAAATCTAAACTGTGATTTAAAATATAAACAACGTTATATTGGATGGAATAGAAATGTGAGAGAATGAGGGAATAATGAAGGTCGCCCACCTCGACCGGAAGCCATTCCTCCGTCGCACGCCGTTCCGGTGCGACGATATCCGGTGCAGCTCAATTTCCTGCACCGTTCAAATTCCCTACCAGTTTTTATTTGCCCTCCTGATTTTTAAGAATCCGTTCAAATAGGATTTTAACCATTTTACACGCCCTTTGTCTGTATATATTTAAGGGTGAACTCAGACGAGCGTATTTTTTTGAATTGTGAGTCTCGTATTTTCAGTCGCCGTAATTTTAGTCCTATTTGTGTACAACTCATTTTCAGTCGCTATGTAACACAAACTGGACTTTGATATAATATTTTATAAAATTTAATTGTTAGTTGCTGCTGGCGCTTGATTGCCTTGTTCTTAGATAAACGTTTTACCTATGTACTAGAGCAGAAAAATCCTTTTATGTCGCTCACTTCCAGCATAAATACAATACAATACAATACAAAACTATTACTCTTTATTGTACACCAGAAATAGTAAGCGATACAGAAAACAGGAAGGCGGCCTTATGGCTTAATCGGTCTTCCAGGCAACATTTTTACAGAAATACCGAAGATAAATACAAAATTTTACATGTTTTTGTTAAATATTTTTATGGTCCATCGTCCAGTTTACAAAAGGGGATATGTCAATACAAATGTCAACCTTTCCTGATTGATATTAAATTTCAAATTCTTATAATTACGTTTAATTTGACACTAGTCTTAAGAGGATATTATGTGTACCAATAATACGGAACTCATGGCGCGCGACTTCCTTCCCTTGCCGCAGACTCTTTTTCCATGCCATTTTTATCTCGACTGTTATCACGAGATGCGTATTCGAGAAGCCCGTATAGGCTCGTAGCACCTACAATACGCTGGCCTACTTTCTTTTCAGACGGAGACCACACCGGGACGTGGAGCGCCAGCTGCCCAATAAACTTAAACGACGAATCGCGCTGAGATAAGCCATTTTGCGAAATTAGATTGCAGGTTGTTCGTGCGACGGGAACACTGAAAAGATCTTTGAAATCTTGGTGGTAATCATGTGGTAATGTAGCATGTGTGTGATAAATATACACACATATTAAGTGGAACATAATAATGTGTAGGTACGTCCGTTAGCATAAATTTAAAGTTCATTTTTAATGTTGTCTCTAGCACCGTACCTACCGTTAAAAGTAGCCTTTTCCCGCTACTAAATTCTGCTATAGGAGTGTGTAAAAAATCAACCGTTACATTCTAACAAACAACACTTTACTGTTACAACTTACTTCCATTAAAAATCAAGTCAAAGAAGAGAAAACTATATGGAAAAACATTAACGACAGTTTTGTAAAAAGTCATGGCTGTCACATTTACCGTCATTGTCAAATGTATTATTGATATTTTACTACAGGAAACATCTTTTCGAACACAATTCTCATTTTATTTATATACGTGGACGCTAAGTAATAAGTGATGCCGTGGGGTTGGGAGTGCAGAGCCAAGTTAGTGAAGCAATTGCCGGCCAAGCCGACAGAGCCGCGCGTGCCGTCCTCTGGGGTCGCCCGCGAACCTGGCCCACAGAAATATGACTTGCCGGAGATATTTTGTAAGATAAATTATACCTAATATCATTGGTACAGTTAAAAAAAACTTTCAGTTATGTTATTGATTAACTAGTGCAAATCGCCCACAATCGCGTCACAGAATACTGACGTCATACAAGTCATACATGCTTGTTTACGTTCTTTAGTTCAAGTCATCGTCATCTATGTAAATTGCCGTAAGGTACATAGATGTCAATGGTTTAGACAGGTCAGTTTAGACCTACATTAAAAATCGTGCAAGTTACATTACGTTGCGGCACTCGATAAACCACTTCGTACTCGTTCGCTTTACAGCCTCGCAATGTAATGCAACTTGCTCGACTTTTAGTGCAGCAAACGGGCTTAAAACCAATTTAGTAGTGAGATGATAGTGATGGCCCCTACTAATGGCTTTATCGCTTTGGTCTGAAACTAAGTGCTGTGCCTACTTTAGTGCAAGCCAATATGCATAATCAGACAATATATTCATAAAACCCGTCAATCCCGAGTGCCCCAGCGAACCGTGCGGTGAACCAGACAGACGGGTGTCCGGCCCTTCTACCCAGCTCACGGCTTACTGCTAAATTACAAATAATGGCTTCATATTCATAGGCAAGGCACATAATTAATTCCCTGATGGCAATGAACTTACATTGTATTATGTGCTTGGGTTTTTGGCGATACCTACGTATGTCAAACATAAAGAAGAATGGGCTGCAGTAAATGTAATGTTTTTATGGAAACCGCTACTTGTAGTCGTTTTAGGTTAAGATCTCCTTTGAAGATACGCTTGCTACCTACTAGAAAGCCGTATATTTGAATGGCCTTCAATCGCTCCAGGTGGCAAGGGCTTCGGGAAAATCAAGCGTGCTCCGGCCTACACTTTCGGTCACGTCACGCCGGCCACGTTTGCCAAACCCGTTGCCAAGCCATACGCACCGATTTTCAACATCCGAGGAATGGGCAGAAAAGGTAAAAAATAATAAGAACTCGCAGTGTTTTTAAAGTCTTTAATCTTCAACTTTGTTCATTATACAAAAGAACACCTACTTCTGCAGGTTTTTACGTTTACAAAACTCTCGGCACCGCTAAATCAGGGTCGGAAAGAAATTTTCTGTTAAATAAAAGACGTAAAAAGATAAAAAAGAAAGAGGGAAAAATGTTACGCCTCTAAACAACTGTCATCGCTTTACTTAATTATCCGTTTACGAAATTTGGACAAATTTCTTAGCCGTTTTTGTGGGAATTCGGATTTGTTTAGTTTATTAACCAGTCAACAACATAGGTATAGTAAAATGAAATAGAAGAGTTTTGTGACGATTATAAATAAATAAGAAATGGTTATTGTATATAGCATGTCGAATTTACACAAATATTTGGTCTCCTACATGAACAACATCTGTAATTATAATTAATATACACAGACACACACTCTATTTTCATACAAATTCTATTAGCTACGTTTTTTATTCTAGTAACAATCCAGTATATTGTGTGTCGTTTTCGCGTTCCGCCCGATTTGTCGCGTTATGTGAACCACAAACACGACTTGCAAATAGAAGTGTTACCATTATGGAGCATTAAAAAAAAACCTGAAGTTGTTTTGTGTAATACTCGGGTGCTCGCTATCCTATTTACAACCTTCCATTTCTATCTTCATACCGTTTGGTCGAAAGAAGTGGTGAAAACATTTGTGATTCCGAGTCAGTTGCACAATATAGCCTCAGGTATATATCCTATTGTGTAGGTATTGGTTACTCTGTAATTTTCTTTCCATGTGCCCGTTTTCTGTGCCTACATATCGCTTACTATTGTGGTGTCTCATTGAATTGTGTAGTATTGTACATCTATCAACAGGTCAATTCAAAGTAACCCACGGGGTAGTGGCGTGTCAGTTCGAAACGCCGGGCGACCGCGGGCGCAAGCCGGGGCCGGCTGCGTACGCGCCGCGTACTGGGCCGCGCTACAAGCGCCCGCCCGCCTACAGCTGCCGCCCACCCGCGCGCCCGCCCTACCAGGCCTGGGACCAGTGGACGCCCCCGCCCAACATGTACTTGCCACCTATGATGAGCAAGTACGTTTAAAACAGGGAACTCTAACACGACTTACACCCACACACACGATACACGACACACACGACACCCCATACACGATTACACTGTTTAGTATATCTCTGGGCTTTCATTTTAAAAAATATATCTATCCAGGGATATTAAAATATGTTTCAACAAATTGATGTTTTACAATACAGCGAAAATATTGAGCTAAATTAAAAACCGATACAAAAGTGTAACATATTTCTGTTGTGAAATATTTGTCTATATTTTAATTTTAAATTTCGTGGTATTCTGACCTGTCTCGGTACTACCAGTGAAACTTCATTCCTTAAAAAAACTTTATCAAATTGATTACTCAATTCTTATCGACCATATTATTATAATAATTTCTCGCGGCTCTATTATTTAATACTCTGTTAATCAGTCATCTGCGATTATTATATACTTTCCTTTTTACCACAGAAAAGCCCCTGCATACACTCTTGGCTACATGGCAAGAGACATCAAACCACAAGACTTGCCCGGTCCTGGCGAGCATGAACCTAATTTCAATTATGTGAAAAGAACAAAACCAGCTTACACCTTCGGTCACCCGTTCAAGACTCCGAAACCACCAACAGTTCCTCCACCCAACCGATACTGTGTTAAAAAGGTAATACACTATAGAACAACGAAAACAAGTTGGTTTCTATTTACAGCATAGATTCTCAACTTGGGTGAAAACACCTTCTTGCGAGCGTTGAAGGCTTTTACCCCTAAAAGCTGCAGTAACAGTAGAACGCTCAGAAAAAAATAGCTATAGTAACAACTTACTTAAAGGCTGACCAGAATCATAAAAAACCTCGCCGTGTAGAACAGGTATCGTATAGTAAGTGTAAAGAATGTTGCAATATAAAACGTAGAAGTGCTGCCCTCGCGTCAGGTTTTTTATATTCCTGGTCAGCTTTTAGTAAGTAGGAACTACGGCCCAGTTCTTCCCATTCTGAGAGGTGGCTTGTGCCCTGCAGGTGGACATACATAATGATGATGATGAACTAAAAAAAGGGACGGGCTTTAGGAAAAAAACACAAAGGTGGCGGAGCAATGATGCAGTGGGCAGAATAAAGTGAGCCGTCAAGTATTCATCGCTTTTGACCATATTATATTCTCGTTGTCAACCTGTACCCTTGTATTTACTCCTTTACTAAC
Source organism: Choristoneura fumiferana (assembly GCF_025370935.1). Lineage (NCBI taxonomy): Eukaryota > Metazoa > Arthropoda > Insecta > Lepidoptera > Tortricidae > Choristoneura > Choristoneura fumiferana. Next base: position 15,423,279 of record NC_133489.1, on the reverse strand, counting down.
TTTATTAGTCAAATGTACTCCTTGTGTTACATCTATCTCCTAGGCTTGGCTGTTTGCAAGATTTCATTACTTTTTTATTAGCAAATCATCTCAATCGAGACTTGGCACGTACTTTACATCACGTTTTTGAGGAATATTGTTTACCATAAATCCATAATCCTTAACATTAAGGCATGTTCCTAACATGAGTCGTCTTGGCGGAATTCCAAGACATTTTTAACGCTACGTCATGAAGTTTGGAGTAGGCCATAACTTTATATATTTCAGTGAGCGTTACTTCATCATTAATAAACTTATTAATCTTTTTGCACGAACATTGTCATGAATAGCAAATATTTGCGCGGCACACAAACTCACTCCAATTTAGTGATCGATCGCTCCTATGCGAGATATTTTAGCCCTTAACATAGCCTGTTATGTTGAATCTGTTTATTGTTAAAGTTATATTATGTTCGAGGTAGGTAAAGTTAATGACCGTCGCATCTCTTGTTTTTCCAACTAAGCTATTCGTATATCACGAAGCGTTCCTTAATTTAACAATATGTTTGAATGCAGAACCCGATCCCGACTCCATCGTTTGGCATCCGTCACAGCCAGTACATGGGAGAACAAGCAGTATACCTCAAATCTTCTAAATTGGACCTCGTCGCTAACACCGACTAGCAGTAACAAGTTTATGAGTATTTTATGATCTGTAGTTATTTTTTAATATTATAATTTTAATCATAAATAATGTAGCATTTATTAGAATTGTTTGATTTTCATGCGAAAACCCATACTAAGAGTTCCAAATTGGGGTTGGTTTTGCTGACAACTTTACTTCCTGTCAGTATCAAATTTTGCTACTTACTTAGTTTGTATTTATTTAGTATTTTCGCCTTTTTTAAGTATTGTATTTAATTTTGTTTTTGAGCATACATTAATTTTGTAGATACGCCTGTGTGGCATGAACGAAGGTGCGTGCGCTAGACACAGGGTTTTTAGAAATTAAAAACTTACCTATTTACTTATAGTAAATAGGAAAGTATCATATTAAATATACAAAGATTGTTTGAACTTGATTACAATTCACTCCTAATGTTACTTGAAACGCATAGTAATTATGTATACGTACAGACACCCGCATTGATATCTTCCACAGCGGTTGCGTGCAAAAATAGAACCGTATCAGATATATTTTACGTTTTATTGTGTCAGGTATCGGTGCTGGTACTGTATTATTCCCGCAATTTGCCCCCGTGGAAGCATAAAAATATTATTCCATGCGAGTAAAAAGATCCCTTTATAATACCTACCCACTCAAAGCCTAATAAATATATGTCTACCGAATTTTTAGTCTGTAGCTCCAGTGGTCCATTGATAGCGTGTTGTCAAGCAGTCAGTCAGTCAGTCGGCGACGGTGCGTTGAGTATATTACACCTAGGTAAGTATAAATTAGACCACAGACCTGTAATATTATATTTATGTTAAACCAATTACTGTATTTTAATTTTATTTTTATTTTGCAAATAAATTGCGGCATGCGTAACAAGTTTTGTGTCGGTCCCAATACAGAGGAATACTTTCCATCCGTTAGACATCTCTGTTCCTAACTAAGTATAGTGCCAGAAAGGGTAAGCAACCCTCTGTTGACTATTTCCAGTGTCCTGTTTGGATAATACAGGAAACGCGATTGACTCATACTATGTACTCTGCGCGTTTGTAAACCCCACGTGTGAGGTGAATTGCCGATCTTTTGAAGTTTTTCGATATTTATTTCATTCTAGTAGCCCGCAACTTCGTATGTATTAAATTTAGTTATCGCTATCCCGAAAAAACTGTTCTATGTACACAATTTTTTGCAATAGGTACAATTTTTATCCTATGTCCTTTATCAAGAGCCATCTATTTTTATGCCAATAGATATTCATCACAATTATTAGCTAAGTGGTTTAGGCGACGAATAAATAAAATTGCTCAAGTGCGAGTCGGACTCGTATATGAAGGGTTCCGTAAACAGTTCAGTAAAAGTTTTTCTTAAAATTCTTCTAATATAAGTTTTTTTTTTGCTGACTGTACTTTATGCCCCTGGTTACCAAAGACGACAAACGAGTTCAAACTCGATGCGGTCGTTTCGTTTATCACAGAGTTCCTATGGTCACCCGCTAGCTTTATCATCAGATCAACTATCATCAACATCAGATCATCAGATCAATATTATAATAATATTGCATTGTCATCGGATTTATACATGCGTGTAAAATTTCAGCTCAATCGGTTGAAGATATCCACTTCAAATTTGAGTTGAAAGATTCCACCCGAGCAAACATAGTTACATTACACTGCAAATAAATATAATGATGCTTAAGTAATAAATTTTTGTTAAAAATGTAATTTTTAATACAAGCTTTTTTGTCGAATGTACGTTTTGTTGACTATACTTGCATTGTCGTCTAAGCTAAATATCTGTACCAAATTTAAAGTCGGTACTATTAACTATTGAGGAGTTCCCTCCTGCAGAGACGATCCTGGCAGGACTAGCAAGATGTCACTAAGTATGCATAATTTCAAGTCGATCGGACCACTGGAAGTGGGTCAAATTTAGCTTCCAAGATTTGACCCAAACAAACAACAAATAAATAAATAAACAAACAGGGCAAGCTAAAGAAAAGCTTCTAAAAATATAGCCGAAATGTAAGCACTAAACTTGTGCAAGTATTTCGAATATAAAACAATTTGAATTCTCATCCTCTTTGGTTCTGGCTGTTTGCTTCTGAAACCATTGCCCGCCACGCCGCGCCCTGCTCAAAAAAAAAGGCTGTCTGTCAGCGCGATTCATTCGCGGCAAATTCGGCGGACTTCGTATGTTGTGTAGTTAAATAATAAGAAGCTCGATTAGTGTGAATACATTTTAAGCTGTATTATAAACCTTGTAAGTAGTGTTAAATACTTAGTATGATTTTTTTAGTGTAAAAAACAATAGGTAAACATAGTGATTAATACCGTGTGGATTTGGCGAGCGCTTTACAAAGTTGGCTTCATTGATGTTTGTGGTTCATAAATTGCTTTATTAATTTTGCACAAAAACGAATAAACCACACAATCAGACAGTCTGTATATTATATTATCGAAGCTTTTATAAAACATCATTTAAATCGCATACTTAAAGGTCAAACGACAATAACGCTAATAACGCCTAGCAACCAAAAAACGCTGAAAAAAACACGATTCTTGTATGACGACCCCCTTTAATTTGTAATTTTATTTTATTTTTTAACCGACTTCAAAAAAGGAGGAGGTTTTATGTTCCAATGTTTGTATTTTTTTTATGTATGTTCACCGATTACTCAGTCAATTGTGGACCGATTTTCAAAATTATTTTTTTAATCAAAAGGGTATTCTTCTGAGGTGGTCCCATTGTCACCAAGTCAAGATCTGATGATGGAATCCTAGGGAAATCGAGGGAAAACCTCAAATTTTATAGGCACATCTATGGCGATTTTGGCATTTTCAGCATTAAGATGAGCATTTACATTCAGAAAATATCATTTGGTAACCTGGACCTGATGAAGAAGACCGTGATGACCAATGGAACTCATCGAAGCTAAGTAATGCTCGCTCGTCTATAAACGATCATGATTAATATACCTAGATAAGCGATTAATAAGGAGCTTTAAGTTAATGATTCTTTCGAACTGATCTGATGCTGAAGCCAGAAGGTAGGCAACGGAACTCTGTTATAAAACAAAGCAACTAAGTCGTGTTTGGGCTTAATGGAATCGTTGTGAGATGTACTTTGGCTACAAATCACTAAAAAGTGAGAAATAAAGAAATTTTTTAAACAAAAAATTAAAACCGACTACAAAAAAATAAAAAAAATAACAAAAAATGGAACCGACTACAAAACCCTTGAAAATATTTTTCTAGGTACGTACTACATACTAGCTCGAAGTCGGTGACTCAGCACGACTCAGCAGGAGGGATTGAAACCCATAGTATGTAAAAAAGGTAGGTAGACGACTATTGTCCCACTCCTGCTGGCTCGTGCTGAGACACCGACTTCGAGCTAGTACGTGTACCTAGAAAAACATTTCCAAGGGGTTTGTAGTCGGTTCCATTTTTTGATAATTTTTTTTATTTTCTTGGAGTCGGTTTTACTTTTTTGTTATAGTATTTGTTGTTATAGCGGCCACGGTAATACATAATCTGCGAAAATTTAAAGTATCAAATTTTTTTGGCTTCAGAGATAGAGCCCTGTGACAGACGGACGGACAGACAGACAGACAGACAGACAGACAGTCAGCGGAGTCTCAGTAATAGGGTCCCGTTGGCACCCTTTGGGTACAGAACCCTAAAAAGGATTAAGAGAATGACGTAAACAACGGAATATGTAATGGTTTGTAATTTTGTATTAAGTAATGTTTTGTAATGTAATATTTGCCACACAAAGAAGATACTTTTACGTTTAGGTAGTCCTTGATTAAAATGGTCCCATATAGTTTTTTAAAAACTTTTGAAAAGAAATTCAACATGTCGAAATATTCTAGGCCAGACAGACATGAAAATGTACGTAAAATTTTGACGAGCGGTATTTTCCAGTTACAACGGACTCGCGCTACCCATCTCGCGATTAGGGAAATAAAATAACAAAGTCACGGCAGTCTTGACTTGACAGTGCCTGAAAGAAAACTCGAGATAAAATTAGTTCCATGTAACATTTCACTTCCAAGAAACAATTTATTTTCCACGGTAAATCCTAGCTATGCTTAAATTAAAGCTATTTACAGTAAGTCTACTTAATGGTCTGCTGTGTGCCCCGCTACCGCTAAGTTTTGTCAGATAAAACATGGTTTTGCCACAAAATACTTAAACGCTTTTAGACATACCGAAAAATATTTTTTTGTATGAAAAGTAACATAATTTGCACATTTCCAATAACTGTCTAAGCTAAAGCATTTATAACCCTGTTTAACTAGTAGGCATATACGAAAGGGATGCTTACTGTATGTTCGTGATAAACGCTAATATAGATAATATTTAGATTATTTCAGGAGTAGCTTTACTACCTATAGATATTAATGAATTACCTTGCTTCTCCGCTACCAACCGTGTACTCGTACTTACTTTATTTTTGTTCGGCAACGGTGTATGCTCGGGTGTTAGTAGCTTTGAGAATGAACCCGTACAGAGTTCGAAACGGTTATCATTGTATTTGGTGTTTGTAATAATTAGTCCGTATTTTATGAGGAAGAAGATGAGGTCGTTTTACTCTACATATTTTTGCAGGTGGTAGGACCTTGTGCAAGGTCCGCCCGGATTGCTACCACCATCTTGCTCGCTAATCCTGCCGTGAAGCAGCAGTGCTTGCACTGTTGTGTTTCGGCGTGGAGAGTAAGACAGCCGGTGAAATTACTGGCACTTGAGGTATCCCATCTTAGGCCTCTAGGTTGGCAACGCATCTGCAATCCCCCTGGTATAGCAGATGTTTATGGGTGGTGGTGATCTTTTACCATCAGGTGACCCACTTGCTCGTTTGCTATCCAGTGGAATAAAAAAAAAGAAGAAAAAAAATATATAAGAGTCGCACAGACGTATATGTAGTGTTCGTTTGGTAACGGTCAACGGAGAATAAAGGTAAAAATACCTATTATAGTTTGTTTTATTTGTAAGGTTATTATGAGTAATTAAGTAAAACTCCTTTTTCACAGAAATAATATAAAACTCAAGTCATCTTTCTAGTTAGGGACGTCAAGTTTCCTCAGGACACCTAAATACTACCTAACCACCTACATGCAAGAGGGATTTCTTAAATTTATTAGGTAGGTACCAACTAGATGTTGCCCGTAATTTTCCGCCAAATTATTATCACTATCGTGTGTGTATGTGGGACTGTAATTTTCCGGGAGAAAAACTATCCGATGTGATATGTGTGTGTGTATGTGGGACTGAAGCTATCTGTATACTTACCGAATTTCATCTTAATCGCATCATCTATATTCATCTATATTTTCTCTCTGTGTATCTGTTTTCTGTATCGCTTACTATTTCTGGTGTACAATAAAGAGTCTGTTGTATTGTATTGTATTGTAAATCAGTTCAGTGGTTTAAAATAGACATGAACTTTCGCATTTTCAGTATTAGTGGGATACCGGTGCCGATAATGTATTTTAAGAAATTGTGTTTCAAATTTTTCCGAGCTCTAATTAAATACTAGACAGTTGTAAACTTGTGACAACTTTTTACTCTAAATTGATTCAAAAAGTAGTTGTGGAGAGATGGTGCAGATATAAAGCACTGTTTAATTCTTAAAGCGCCTTCCACAAAACGATAGAGGCGCGGCCGCGCGGCGAGCATTAAAACGCGATCATAGTTAATTTCGTAAAGTTTTATTCAAAGTCAGCCACTGGTCTGATTTGTATGCAAGGGGGCCGAACGGCCACTGTGACACAGCCTCGCCTGCTTGCTTCTACGGCTACCGAGCCACTTAAAAAGTTTCAATTTTTTTCATGCATTTCATATTGTTGTCGTTTTCTCCATTTCGCTTGCAAGAAATATAGAACTTTATAAGAAACTTGTTTAAACGGTCTTTTTGCTGTCTCATAATTTACCTTTTTGCTTAGAACCATTTCATAGGAAATGGAATTAAAACAATTTTCTTCCCAGTTCGCGCTGGAAAGTGTTTTACTGGATCACATAACTGTAAAATACCTTAGATTAACTTCAGTGACAAAAAGTTTAGATGTATATTACGTTGCAAGTTTCAATGTGAACAGTTTCTAGAATTCATCAATTCAAAGAATTGCGGATTGATTATGATCAATACGGTATATTGGCACCAATAAATGCACGTTGCATTTTGTAGCCGTTTAATTTTTTAGTAGACATAACAAGCACTTGCCTAACTGTATCCGCATAGTTAAGTTTCCAGGATAAGTGTATCGCAATTTCACACGGAATCAACTCTTAAGATAGTTACGCATTGTAAAATACTGTTAAATTTATAGAAGCAGTTGAACAGTTTCCAAGATGTGGTTTTCGTATCGCGCTATCCCTCAGGAGTCCTAAGTTGCGGCTTCCGAAACCATCTCCACGCTTTTGCCCGAAATATTTCATGCGAGATTTGCCGAGTAATACGGTTAACTTGTTTTTGAGCCTAAAACTTCAATTTAGATTTTGAAGGGTTCCACTAGACTTTCATACCAGCCAGGTATCAATACGATGCAGGTCTTCGTTTAAATCGTCCACTGCACGTTGAACATCTTCTGGCTTGAATGATATAAAAAGTTATGTCATCCGCATAGATATGAAATTTGCAATTTTTTATGTTATTTACGATATCCGCACTATAAAGACTATACAACACTGGGCCCAGAATGGAACCTTGTGGCAGCAAGCGTGATACGGAGTAATTCCTACGCCGCAGTTGAGCCGTCTGCACCATGTACTTTAACAAATTGTGATCGATTTAGTTAAAGTAGTGCCTACATTTTTGAGCCGTTTGGGGTAGAAACCATGGGTTCTTGGGGTTTGAGTGCTTTTAATATTTATAAATCATTGTCGTCCAAATTGATTACGGCTTCGGGTGACCAGAGGGCTGGCTTTTTCTTAGCACAAAGATTAAGCATTGCCATACAGCGTGGTAATGCTGCCAGCCTTCTGGGCACCTTACCACCTGGCAGTGATATTTTGGGCAACTTTTTTATTTATAATTTCCAGTTTGTATGTAGTTTTAGTTACCTTTATTTTGTTTTATATTATACAGGCATTGTGAAGTTTTAATTTATAATAATAGTATTAAATAATATGAAAACTTTATTAGAAGCAGAACTCTGCTTAAATATCAACTGATATGCATGTTTAAAAATGATTCTATTGTTTGATAAGTTTATTAAATAAAAAAAGAGATTATAAAATTCATTGAATTGATTTTCTAATAAATATGTTTCATTCAAGTAAATAGTCGATGAAACAATAATATTCTAAGGAAAAATACAAGGACCAAATATATTATCAAACATTTTCTGCGAAACGAAATTCTGCGAAATTTCTGTCTGCGAAAGAAGGGAACACCACCCCTTTACGGTAGGTGCTGACACTAAATTTGGTTATTCAGATCTAAAGCAACGCAGGTACCGATATTAAACCAGCACTGAGCACTGAGGCTGACATATAGTCACATTTGGTGTGCTAAAGCCTCGTTAAAATATCAGAGGAAAAAAAACCAGCACAGTGAGATGCAACGGTCGGACCTGGGAGGTTACTACGAAATTCGAAAATAAAAAGTTCGTATCGTGTCGTCCCTCTCACTCTCGTCTTAAATAATATAAGCGTCAGCGGGACGGCAAGATACGAAGTTCGAATTTTACACTTCGTAGTGTAGGACCTGGACGCTACCGGAATCGCAAATACAGGGAAGCTCAAACACATCGCCGTGACTAGGACTGGATATGGCCGGCGCTCGCATCGCCAACACAACCTACTGTTGGTTTTCGATGATTAAGTTTACGTTTTCCAAGTGATCGTTCCTCGTTCCGTATTTGACAAGAGAAGTCAAACATCACTACGTTTCGCACACATTAAAAACTAGATCCGATATTATTTCTTTTCAAGAATTCTAGGCTACCTGTATTCCGATTTATTTAGTGATCATGCAAACTTGATGTCATCATAGTATAAGATATAGTACCTATAAGTACGTGCCTTTAAGTTAGCGTTTAAAGTTAATCTCAATACTTAGGTAGGTACCTAAGAAAGTTGCTTGGTTCACTTCTGACCAAGAAGGGTCAATCATTTAAATAATTATTAATATCGATTATGAATGAGCTTTCTCAGTAATTAAATCTTCTCAGAAATGTATACTATGCCATTAAGGAAAGTATGCTGCCTAATGCCATTGATTTTTTTACATACGTCTACAAACAACAAACACATTGTGTTGAGATTCTGAATTAGTTTATTGTTTATTTGTATACTGTGTGCCTAAGTATCCTGTATTGTAAATGTTGGCAAATAAATCAATCTTCTTTATTTCTACAATAAAAAAAAAACATTTCACACATTTTACATCTTATCATCGCTTAATCGTCACTGAAAATCCGCCTGGTATTAAGTTTTCTCAACAAAAGAAGATTTTTAGAAAATGGTTCTTATACGCACACGCACTCTACAGATTTTATGTCGTTGATTCGATCATTTATCGCATCCACTCGTTCATATCTGGCCAATAAAGACCAATTCTTCCAAGTACCTACTCGAAGCACGCTTGACGTACATTTCATAGCGAGTGTTCATCAAATCCCTTAATACAATAAAGAGAGCTCGTCTTTGTTTCAAAGAGATGTGTCAGGGGAATTTGGAATTTGCTTCGTATGAGTATAAGCGCTGTATGTTTTCGGTGTCGAAACGTACCCGTCATAATTGGCCGTCAAACGGTGAGCGTCTCCATGGTGGGTCCTCGCGTAAATGGCGTTAAATTAAACCGGTGTCTGCAGAGTGTATAACCCCGCCTATCGTCATGCCATTCCTGGGCACCCACGGGCTCGGCTCTCGTCTCAAATTCTTCACATGGAACATAATTATAATCAGAATAATTTGAAGGCAATGCAAGTTACTGCGGTACTGCCTGGGTACCATATATAAAAACAAGCCGATGGGAGTCGGATTCACGCGCTGACGGTTTCGTATTAAAAGTCAGTAAAATATAAGTTTGAACTTAATAGCATTTTTGTGGAACCGAAGTTATTTTAGTGCTTATTCTCATTCATTAGAAATAAATAACTGTGAGTTTGTATTCTGTGAGACTTTCCTTCTTGGGTTCATCATTTAATGTAAACGACCTTCGGTCGCAGATCTGAGTCAGGCCTGGCTGGTTTTTACAGTTTCAATAACTCTCGCAGACCATATGCGTGCTTTAGTATTTATTTCAACCTGATACGAGTACCTCTGCTAAAGAATCTTGACACATAGACGCAAAGGGGTAGTAACAAAAATTATCCTAAAAGGGATGGGTTTCTTTTGAGTTACTAAACACTAAAAACAGATATCAGGAAACAGTAACTTCCAATTAGAAACCAGCTTCTTTTATAACATTCGTAACATAGGTGTCGCCTAACATGACTTTCGTAAGCTCTTTGATTGTTTGCAATTAGCTATTAATAGTTAACGCAAGTTTACTGCCGCACAAGCAAAACAGTTTCACCGCGCCCTCGTATATTTGCCTTCATGTTTATAATTATTACACGCAAAACTTTAAACTATCAACATTTGGAGATGAAAGGCGGCTCCTTAATATTATGGGCAACTTTGTACTTTGTAGTGGTGTGCCTCTTGGTTAATTTAAAGCAAAGCAGGAATCTGTTCGTATCTTGCCATAGTTAATATGCGCATCACTCGTATTTGTAATTTTAACTCCTTACAAGGAAATAAATTTAATTTATGAAATTATTTCCAAGGTATTAAAACTCGGGTGGCAATAAATGCATAGCAGATCCCTTTAAATCCCTTTAACCCTCCAACCCTTTAGTAAACAGAACCTAAATATGTCATTTTTTGCGCTTCAAATTAGTCCTATTCATTTGCATGGCAGTAATTAATCTTCTTCGACAATTTGAGAGAAGGGCTCTGATAACAAAGGAGTGGCCGACGGTGAAGGGGTCATTTGAGCTTTGTTCAGCTGAAAGAACAAAAGAAGCTACGATATCTTTGTTTAGTTTTGAAATATCATCCCGAGTGCTAGCACCCGGTCGCATTACGGTTTGTGGGCAAAACATTATTACCCTTTAATTCTGGTAGATTGAGACTTAGCATAAATCTAGGCCGTAATTTACCCTCTTCTGAATTGTGAGGATCGAAAGCATCATCATCATCATCATCCCAGCCTATATACGTCCCACTGCAGGGCACAGGCCTCCCCTCAGAATGAGAGGGCTTGGGCCATAGTTCCCACGCGGGCCCAGTGCGGATTGGGAACTTCACACACACCATTGAATTGATTCGCAGGTTTGTGCAGGTTTCCTCACGATGTTTTCCTTCACCGCAAAACTCGTGGTAAATTTCAAATGTAACTCCGCCACATAAATTTCGAAAAACTCAGAGGTGCGAGCCGGGGTTTGAACCCACGACCCTCTGCTTGAGAGGCGATAGGTCAAACCACTAGGCCACCACGGCTTTTTTTCGGAATTTAAATAAATGATTTTTTCATATGTCATAATAGGGCTCTGAAGCGTTTCAACGGCCTTCCTGTGTGTTACGAAAATCAAAGAATTAATTGTACTTGAACTAAAATCAATTTCAGTTCTGAGACCATACATACCACGCCGCACGTGGTGGTAGTGAGTGGATTTTTTAGTTAACATTTACATATTGTAAGCCTTTTTTCGTAACATACGGAAACGTCAGTTGAAACACTTTAATTAAGGAACCCGTCTATATGTTACAGGATGCAGATCATGATTACCTACTTCCTGATATTTCGCAAAAGTTGCATCCATTATGATCTCAAGATTATGACGAAGATAATTATGATTTACATCCCGTTGCAAATACATAAGTATGTATAATGTAATGAACCGTAAATAATTAGCAACTGTTAAATACTGATGTAAATAGGTGCATGCTATTTACTATTTTGCTACTAACTATAATAACAATAATTATAATACTTTATTTCTGTAGGTAAACTTGGCCCATACAATAAATACCTTACAGAGTAACATAAAATACATATTTATAATGAATAATATTTAAAACTAATTTGGTGACAAAACGGTAATACGAGTACGTACCATTTAAAACTATGAACCAACATAATGGGGAATTGCGATGGCGATACAGTTCTGGTGGTTCAGGTTGCCTGCCCTGCACCGGCTGCCTGACCCGCTCAACGAAGGAGCAAAAAATTCAAGTAATCTTCTGAAACTTACACTACTTTTATTTCAATTATTTTTAAAGAATCTTTACTAGGTTAAATTCCATTGAGAAATATTTGTAAAACAAGCCGTAGCACGTAATCTCCTTAACATGGTACGATACTCGTATCTACCTGCATACATAAGCGCCTGCGTGTATTTACATCGATATGTATCAATCAATTTCAAAACTATTGCTATCAGTTTCAAACTATTCAAGATATAATCTTAATCGAGTAGGGCTGTAACCACGCGACGGGTCAGGAAACGAAGAATCTAAGTTCTTATAGGTGGCATAACTCTTGAACCAATAGTACAGGATTTCGTGTGTCCTGGCAAATGACGTGGATATTGCTGGTTTATTAATCTTATGTTTCCCTCGAAGACAGCGCAATCGTGGGATAATACTATTTGTCAAGCGTTCATAGGCTTATTCGCTGCGAGGAGAGCTCAACAACCTATTTGCATTTCTCATTTACGCCCCTCTTCTGCCACTCCCTCGAGTACAAATTCTATGGGTTGCGAGCATGTTTTATATTTCACACGTTTATTTACGAAATTAATAGGCAAAGCAGAGGAACTAACCAGCTGTTGTTTTCTATTCCCAGGCTCCTATTGTAAAATTCAGAACAGAACAACCGTTTTTGTTGTTTTACTTTACTACGCACTACTACCTACTTATTCTGCGATTAAAGGCACACATTTCGAAAATGATAAGACTATTGCTCAAAAACCTTGATGTAAACTCGTATGTATGTATGTAAACTCTTTATTGTACAAAAGAAAATTAACAGAATACTCGTTTCAATAAATCTCAAAAGTAAGTCTGGGGTCGCCCCTATGCAGTTTGTAGTAGGTACCTATACTATTAATAAATGAAGAAGGTAAAAGTAGTATTGTTATAATATGCAATTCCTGACAAACCCGGTGATGTATAAAAATCTTCCGGGCCAGGATGTGCAGTGGCGCGGAAACCTTTTTACTCATAATAGCACCCTAGCTGCTCGGGGCGCTACCCGTGGCATACAAAACGGACCACTATTTTCAAATATTTCGCAGTTTTTTTTTAATAATCGTAGTTTTTTGTTTCAAGAGATATTTAGAAAGTTCATATTTAAGTATCTAGTGTTTGCAAAGGAACCGTCTAAGTATTAAACTTGTGGATTTAGACAAGCACGAGTACCTAGGTATAATAAACTTCCGGAATGTATAAAAAAATATGTTATAAAGTCCTTCAATTATCCCCTAAGATAAAGGTATAAGATAAGTATATATACTCACTATTGGGGTCGGAATATAAGTAAAATAAAATTATGTTAGCCATCGTGAGCTCCAAAAGGTATATAAAAAAAGCTAAGGATCGTGTGGGTTCTGTCTCCCCATCTTGATCAGATCTGTTGATTAACATCTACTGCACCGATGTTATATAATCTTAACCCGATGTAGAGTATCGAACAGCGGGGCCGAAAGAAAGGCAATAAAACGCCTATTTATTTGAAAGCCAACAAGGATCGCAGTAATGAAATTCCTCGCGAAATATTAACGCATTTTTATCCAACAAAGAGGTGATGTATTATCGGCGTTATGTACCGACGCAACATTTTTTCATTGATTCAATGACGCTGCTTTTTAATATCGCCACTGGCTGCGTTAAATTTGTCTGGTGTTTTCAATAATTTACGCATGTATGGTTTAATGCGTAGCTTGACTATCTTATTTAAAATTTTATTTTCAATAAAGATGTTTTCTAAAGTACCTACATAATGTTATTATTTTCGTACCCATATATATTATTACGAGTATCTCCATGATGTAATAAAATATTTATACAAAATAATATTATATTTTATCAAATTTTATTTAAGAAGTTTTTCAAGTTACTTAAGTAGGTAGGTTGATTGGTCTTTTCACACACACACACACACACGCACGCACACACACACACACACACACACACACACACACGCACGCACACACAAACATCACGCCTGTTTTTATTCAATTACTGTGTCAGTTTTGTATTAATTTTGTTCGAAGTTTTAAACATACTGTTACAGTACTTATACAGTATCATAATTTTGATTAATTTCTAAAAATATTATTGATTAGAAATACGATAGAGCAAAAAATACTACCATTTTAACACATGGTATTGTTTATATGCTTAACATTTAAGTTTCAGTATTTAAGTTGATGCTACCCGAAAATCGAAATAAATCGTTTTGTAAATCTACGCCGTTTATTCATCGCAATCCCTACAAATTACGTGGGCTGTAACTGGCATCGAAACAATCAGAGCCGATGATCCGGCCCGTGTTATGCAAATCTGGGCTTTGCTTCTAACAATTGATGCCTACTAGCGCCATCTGCCGACGGTACATAGGAACTAGATTATATATACTGTGAGAACACAACCCATTGGCAGATACGGCGATTTACTGATGAACGATCTGTTTGGGTAATTGCTGACTGGAATTGATCAAGAGAAAAGCAAACGCAGCGGTGTCTTATAAGGTAGATTTGCCATCAGTGACCAAAGCATGCAAGTAACCATCTAAGCAAGCTTGCAAGTGAGCAAGTAATTTTGCAAGAAATAGTGCCAGCAAGCACGCATTCAAGCATGCAAGCAAGCATACAGGCAAGCATGCAAGCAAGCGTGCAAGCCAGAAGGCAAGCAAGCACGCAAATAACAAATCAAGCAATCATACTCCCAAATGTGCAAGAAATAGTGCAAGCAAGCATGCAAGAAATCATGCAAGCAAGCATGCAAGCAACCATCTAAGCAAGCTTGCAAGTGAGCATGTAATTTTGCAAGAAATAGTAGTTCCACTCCTGCTATAAAAATATTTATTTCTTACTTTTTAGTGTTTTGTTGCCAAAGTACATCACACAACGATTCCATTAAGCCCAAACACGCTTAGATACATTGTTTTATAACAGAGTTCCGTTTATTAAAGTCGGTTAAAATGCCAAACCTCCTAAATGTAACAAATACTTTTCTGAAAACCGCATTAAAATCGGTTAGTGAAACGCGAGATAATCGCGGACAAACATACATAGGTACATACAGGTCACTGAAAATCTCCTTTTTTCTGAAGTCGATTAAAATACCTTCACCTAAATATAACAAATACTTTTCTGAAAACCGCAACAGAATCGGTTCACCGAAACGCGAGATAATCGCGGACAAACATACTCGTACATGTCAAACTGAGAACCTCCTTTTTTTCGAAGCCGGTTAATTAGTATGACAATACTGACTAGACCACCGGGAATTCGTCCAACCAGCCGAAAATCATAATCGCTTGCAGTGCAGATGTCGGCGGCCGATCGTAAAATTCGCCCACGAAATTCCTAGGCATATCGTGAAATTGCGCCATTTTATTTAAGGGACATCCGCCATATCGTTCAAAACTCACCATATCACGAATCCCAGCATATCATGAATCCTCGCCATTTCATGATTTGGCCAGTTTAGGCAGATCATGATATTCCTAGGTATATCATGAAACGCCGCCATATCGGTCCTGGCACTCCGTCGGCTGCTGCCGCGGCACGCTCGCTTCGCTTGCTCGGCTCGTGCGTTGTGGTCACAATTCATACTAACAACTCCTCGCTTCGCTCGTCATTCTTTTTTTTTTTTCGTCATATCACTATGTGCCCGGTACAGAGCTAGGAATATCGATTGCGTAGTGACGTTCCGTGGACAGAATTTTGGGATTGTGAAGCTCAATCCAGTGGTTTGGCCCTGACTCCAACAAATGCTCGGCTATGGCTGACTTGTTTACCTGGCGATTTTTAACAGCTGCAATGTGTTCCTTGACCCTCTCAGCTATTGTCCACGGAACGTCATTTTTACTCAAGAATGGTACGTGAAGCGGTTGAAATAAAAAAGCATAAGAATTTCAACCGGGACGACGGGTATAAGCTTTCATCTTCGTGGAATCCTGTTATTAATAAGTGTCGGCGTCGGGATGAATGTTCGGAGGGACGATCGGACGTTGTTAGTGTTGTGTGTCGGTGTGATAGGGTGACTAATAAAAGTGACCAAGTGCGGGTACTTCGTGATACGAGTGCCGGCACTATTAGTGATCAAGTGCGGGTAGTTCGAAGAACTCGCGCTGCTAGGCAGACTTGACACCCCACACTTCAGTCTACTCGTGACCACGGCAACTGTAACGTTGCCGAAACGTCGAGGTAAATATTACTTGTGTAATAATAGCGTGATAAGTCCCGTTTGTGGTATTTTGACTATGAGTGAGAATCACGAAAGTTTAAAACGTTATATGAATATAAATAGATTACTTTCAAATTTATTCAATTTGACAAATATTTGATCCAACTTTAAGACTAAGGCAGTATACGGAACGAATTAATTAAAAAAAAACAGAGCAGCGGCTTTCGCACAACGAGGTTGCATACTTTATTATAAGAGTGGGAAAATTGTAAAATTTCGGAAATGTTTCGCTGTCATATAATTCACTATGTTTTTTTAATTTAACCTCGTGTTTTTCTTCAATTTGTCCTTATTATAATTACTTCATTATTGACATATTTTTAATGCTAAAGGTCAACACAGTTTTTTTTATTAGGTTGGTATAATGCTTCTTGCTTAACTAAAAAGTAAAAAAAAACTAAGAAAAAAGTAAAATTGAGCGGGATATTCGTTCATTTATGCTCGTTTTATTTGCTAATTTATCTTTGTAGTTTTTTAGTTTATATTTGAGAAAAGCACCGTACAAGCTTCGAGCAAAAAGTGCTGTACTAAATCCCTCTAATAATGCTCTATATAAGTACCTACTACTACTACGTTTTGTAATTTTGCGGTTATATGTGTATCCGAACGTTTGTTTATTTTTTTTAGGCCTACAGAATTTGAAAATCGAACTTAGTATCGATTTGATCCTATCTCTCGCTTTTTTCATATTGAAGTGAAACTGACAGATCAAAGTCAACTTCAAATATTTGGCATTCAGTGAGTGGACCCAGCACTGTCCTCATAATTTAAAAAAAATAATTAAAAAGCTACTTTGTCTCACGGAGTGAGCAAAATGCGATTTTGCTCACTGATTCTTCATAGCAAAACCTGCTTGTTTGAGCTGCTGAGATGAATAAATTATTCGCCCACCTACTAAATGCAAAAAGGGCCTCTTGAGATTTTTACATAAGTACATGTAGTCACTTCCGTAACTGCAGTGCAGCATCGACTCTCCTTTTACTCGACAGTGTACTTTCCGCATTCATAATATGATTTTCGTATTGAATTTAGCAATTAAGTACTTAATCAGGCTGAGACCACTGAGGCGTGCACTGCGGGGCTGGATTGCCGCCAGGATGGCTGGTACGTTCATTATTTTACCCCTCATCGTTCATACTAGTAGTATCACTTTTCCACCGAGTCAGATAGAAAGGGATGCAACTAATGATAAATCCAGAAGGCAGCGACTTGAACTAACCTTGCACTGTGGTACAATATGAGCTCCAGCCTCCGTTCTACATGTCTTCATTAACATGCTGCCATATAGTGTCTAAGGACTACTAAATACTGCAAAACATGTCACTGATAGTGTCTAGTTAGTTATATGCTTAACGTTACTACATTTATTAATGAATTTTACTGCAGGCTGCAGGTATTTTATTCTAACTTCCGTGTGGTAACGGACTTCGCTCAGTGCCTCAAACGCATAATACCTACAAATAAACTTTACTTTCAAACAGTAACTTAAACGCATAAACGCAAATATAATGGTTCATAGCAACATTATATGAAATCACAGTAGCGTTCAAGGCACTGGGCCATTTTTTTTTATATATGAACTCAAGCACTGGGTGAAAGTCAACAAAATACTAATTGCATACGCTACGTAATTATGTAAAGTCAGCAGCAGAAGTTGATGACCGTGAGGGCTCAAAACGACCTACACACCCTCTTATTACCGTAGCGGTAGAAATACACACGTAGGCAGATTATTCTGAGCTCCACAACGCTCATCTACTTCTAACGCTGACTACCTACGAGTAGAATACTAATTCACTTTGTCCATGTTTTATTTTTATCGACCAGCTGGCAATCAAGCAGGCAGTTCACGTGTGCTCATTTATTAGTGTGTGACTCAAACTAACTAAAATCTTGCTTATAACTTGAAATTAACTTAATTTAAAACGAATTTTCACCCAAGTTGAGAATAAGTCCGTAAAACTAAAAGTTTTAAATTTACATATACCAAAAAGCTAGTCCACCAATATTCTGTTATCTTCATTTGCAAGAAGCGCTTAATGCGGGATCGCACTTGGCTCTTAAAAACTTTTATACTCCGAAAGCAGTAGGCTTTATACCACTCCGCAAACAAAGTACAAATTAAATTTATCACTGCATAAAATTACTGGATTACCTTTAAAGAACATCAACCGGTATAGCCGCGCGAAATCTGCTGCTCCCGCTAGCCCGCTCATTACATATTCCGTTTCGCGAGCGAATATTTCGACAACAAACATTATGGTAATTTCGCCGCATAACCATCCATTTTACACCTGTTTAGGTAAATACGCTGCCTAAGCTTCTGAGACGATTTTGGTTACGAACACATAAATATCGTCATTATGATCGGCGTGTTGGTTACTAAGCGGAGTACTCGGGGGTTCGTAAAAAGTTATACGCCACGTCAGTCAAAATTAATTAATAAGCTTAAAGCAAAATTTAAATCATTATCATCTTCTTCATAGTAAGGATGATTTCCACTGTTAAACAAATGCTACACCTTACAACGCCACAATGTCGAAAATACAAACTGAGATATGGATTCACAGAAAAACCAGAAAAAGAGACCAGCGCTGGGAATCGAACCCAGGTCCTCAGCATTCCGTGCTGCGTGCTGCTGCTTAAGTAGCGTAGTAGAAATAAGCAACCTGAGATATGGGTGTATAGGAGAAATTCGTGTCTGTACTCCTGTCCAGTGGTAGTGTAGGGGTATGGCACGCAGAACGGAATGCGGAGAACCCGAGTTCGATTCCCAGCGCTGGTCTCTTTTTCTGGTTCTTCTGTGAATCCATGTCTCAGTTTGTATTTTTGATATGGTTTTACGGGATGACCGTAAAAGTAACAAGTTTGGAGTTGAAATAAAAAATACAAAAAGACAAATAACCAATCATAACGCCACAATTATCAAAAACTTGCCAGCTGCAACCATCGGTTGCCCGCAACTCTCGCAATGTTGTCGATTCACCATCTAGTGGGAGGCCTGTCAACAGCACGTCCTCCGGTTCGTGGTAATTTCAAATAGTGCTAATCAGCTAGAAGACAAATATGACATCTCACTTTATATCAACAACATAAAAAAAATTGAGGCAAAAACGTACGTAAATGGACATAATTAAACATTGACATAATCTCAGTCGCTTACCTTGAGTGAAAAGAACTATCTGACAATAAATAAATCTATAAAAGCTTAAGTAATATGTGTAGTATGTTTGCCGGTAACACAGTGTCCATTTTCTTTCTTTGGAAGTAAAATATATGGGTAGCAATTCCGGCGATAACAGACGAGCTTTTTCTATTTCGTATAAAATAATTTAAGAATAATTTAAGGTAGGAGCCACACATGTCCAGCTGCAATTCCATTGAATTTGTGTAAACTGAATCAAACTAGTAAAATGTATACCCAGAAAATAATATATACATATATCCGAGTGAGGTTCCATCCAGTTTATTTACATTTGAAATGGACAATTCTTGTAGTTACAAATACGAACGTGAATGTTGCCATTTATTATTTTGCATACCTATTTTACTTACCTACAATGCTATGAACAAATATATTACAGTATCGACTTTATTTATTTTACAATACAAGGAAACATAGGTATATCAAAACCAGCGTTAATCACGAAGTTGTTGAGCAGAAAGCTACCTAATTAATAATATTCAAACTAAAGCAAGCAGGTGTGCCAGCAGCGTAGTGCACACAAGACAATGCCAGCAGCGACATAACATGACTAACGAGATGATGCAACAATCCAGACGTCCGCCAATTAGAGTAACACGACAGCCTCAAACACGGCGGGTAATGTCCACGGCACAAAACAGCCCCAGGCCCCAGCCTGAGCTCCCCAAACCTTCTTAGCGAAACTCCACTTACATCACTATTTAAGCCCATACATAACCTAACCTAACCTAACCAACAAAAAGTTGGAAAACCCCCGACTTTGTCACTTTCAAGTTCAATATCTCAAAAACGGCTAAACCGATTTTGATGAAACAAAATCATAAATATCACGGGACAATTCACACCAATTCACCTAGTCCCAAAGAAAGCTTAGCAAAGCTTGTGTTATGGGTACTAAGCAACAGATAAATATATTATTATATAGATAGATACATACTTAAATACATATTAAACACCCAAGACCCGAGAACAAACATTCGTATTTTTCATACAAATATCTGCTCCGACACGGGAATCGAACCCGAGACCTCAAGCTTCATATTCAGGTTCTCTAACCACTAGGCCATCTGGTCGTCAAAACATGTCTAAGAACCATCGCTAGAAAACTTGGTTTCAAGCAAAAGAAACCGCATTCAAATCGGTCCACCCGTTTAAGAGTTACGGTGCTATAGACATACACACACACTGACATACAGACACACGTACACACATAGCGGTTAAATTTATAACACCCCTCTTTTTGCGTCGGGGGTTAAAAATACTGACATCGGCATTATCGAAAAGGGGAAGACTGGCTAGGTTAAACTAGGTAAGTCGGTATGAGTACTAGGTACTTAAGAGTTTTCCATGTCATAATGTGACCTCAGAATCTATCAAAATTTTGAAATTTTAGATGATTCTGTTCAACGAAATATTAAAATTGCAAGACTATGGCGCGCGGTTTCGAGTCGATCACCTAGAATAAAATATTAAAAGTGAAACTTAGGCAGTTTTCTTTTAAACGGGCTTTAACTATAGGGAGGTAGATTTAAGTTTTTTATACGCAGTCGAATCTTTTAAACTATTATCCATTTCTTGGAAATTGAATTCACAGCTACGAGGAAAAACGATTCGAAACTTGACTAAAAACACAAAACCCATTTCCTTGAAACTTGAGATTCCTACTGAGGTAAACTGCGTGAACATACTTTATAGTCAAATAACTAAAGTCCAACAACTAATATGTCTTGTTCCTTCAAGGTTACAGGACATAGTGTTGGTCCCGACATACCTGGTAAATGCAGTACCCTATTCAACAACCTCAAAGGTGCCACCTGTCTAATGCTTGAGCAGGCAGCTAAGACGCAGATGGTCGTGAATACAGGCTATCCCTGTAACAAGGTAGGTAACCATATCATTGGACATTTCGTACCTGAGATAAAATGGTAGGTACCTACTTTGTAGAAAACAAAGCCGGAATAAGATGACAAAACCGGGCAAGTGATAAGTCGAACTTGCGTAGCGTATGTCAAAATATATACAAGGTAATTCGGGAGACGTGGGCGGGGCTTTTTTTAGGGTTCCGGAGCCAAAATAGCAAAAACGGAACCCTTATAGTTTCGCCATGTCTACACTGTCTGTCTGTCTGCCTGTCTGTCCGTCCGTCCGCGGCTTTGCTCAGAGACTATCAATGCTAGAAAGCTGTAATTTTGCACGGATATATATGTAAACTATGCCGACAAAATAGTACAATCATCATCATCATCATCAGCCCGAAGACGTCCACTGCTGGACAAAGGCCTCCCCCTTAGAACGCCACAATGAACGACAACTCGCCACTTGCATCCACCGGTTTCCCGCTACTCTCACGATGTCGTTAGTCCACCTGGTGGGAGGCCTGCCAACGCTTCGTCTTCCGGTTCGTGGTCGCCACTCGAGGACTTTTCTCCCCCAAATAGTACAATAAAAAAATAAAAAATAAAAACATTTTTTAGGGTAACTCCCATAGACGTAAAGTGGGGGTTATTTTTTTTTCTCATCCAACCCTATAGTTTGGGGTATCGTTGGATAGGTCTTTTAAAACCATTAGGAGTTTGCTAAGCCGATTTTTCTATTCAGTAATTTTTTCGAAATAATCAACTTTAAATTGCAAATTTTCACTAAAATCTAAACAGGTGGGTGGAAAAATTTTTGAAAAAATTCAGTATGGTAGTAGGTATATCAAACTTTTTTTTTTTTATGGTATAGGGGGAAAACGAGCAGGCGGATCGCCTGATGGTAAGCGATTACCGTCGCCCATGGACACCTGCAACACCAGAAGAGTCACAAGTGCGTTGCCGGCCTTTAAGGTAGGAGTACGCTCTTTTCTTGAAAACTTGAAGGTCATAGCGGTCCGGGAATACCGCAGGCGACTTTCAAGGAAAACTATAACGGCTAAGTTTGCTTCAGAATTATTAGTAGTTTAAGAGTAATTAGCAGCCTAAGGTATAAAATATACCTAAACTATGGAAGATTCCATATAAAATACGAAATCCTTAGAAAAATATTTTCGTAATGGCTACGGAACCCTATTTCGGGCGTGCCGACACGCTCTTGGCCGGTTTTTTTTATTCGACTGGATTTCAAACGAGCAAGTGGGTCTCCTGATGGTAAGAGATCACCACCACCCATAGACACTTGCAACACCAGGGGGATTGCAGATGCGTTGCCAACCTAGAGGCCTAAGGTGGGATACCTCAAGTGCCAGTAATTTCACCGGCTGTCTCACTCTCCACGTCGAAACACAACAGTGCAAGCACTGCTGCTTTACGACAGGATTAGCGAGCAAGAAGGTGGTAGCAATCCGGGCGGACCATGCACAAGGTCCTTACACCTGCTTGCCTTACTAGAGTCAGTTAAGTCTACCATATAGTACCGGTATTATCACTGCAAATAATAAGTCTGGCAGTTTTACTTAAATATGATTACGAATGATTATTTCTTTATGTGCAATCTGAGCAACGACAGATCTAAGATTTCAGCAGCAGAGACCAGTCCAAGATGACAATCTTTAGTCATTGCATTCTTGATTTACCTGTATGGGTTTATGACCTAATCATTTTGCATTTGTTTCGTTTACTGGTACTTTAAAGCCAAACAATATAATGTCACTACTTTAAAAAATCTCTTATCTAAAATCAATATGTCAACAAAATGTTACCTTGTTACAATGTTCATAAAGTTCACTCAGAAAATTATCTATTTTGAGATACGAGTTTTTTTTTAGTAGTGACGATTTGTTTGTCGAGTTCCTCTTGAGACGTGGGGCTCGTGTAACATAGAGGCCGTGCCGTGTACACACTATGTACACACTCGTGATTTGCGGAGTGACAAGCACTCGTTGCGGCACCCTCCGGCCGCGGCAGCCCTCGACGACGCTCTATTGTTGACTCCCGTATGATATACGAACTCGCCTGTACATTAGCATAGCCACCAACTCTCGGGTACAAGTTGCACGGAAACGTTTCATTCTTTACTGAGAACTTCAACGGAAATGTGTAGTGAGGTTCGACGATTTATTTCAGCCAGCTGGTTTGATAATATTAATAATTATAGATAATAAATTGCTTGGTTTTCTCGTTCAAGGTTTTTATTTATAATAAGTTTATAAAAAGCTGTTTCTTAAGTATTTTTCTTAGTTGCAAACATTATTCCACTGAACTCATTTTCATTTAATTCACTTCAGCCTGATTTATCTATGAATCCCATTGAACGAGGACACTTTTATTATTCTTAGCAAGCGGGTGACGGGTTTTATTAGATCAATGATTTACACTATCATAAATCTTCTGGCATTGTATGAAATACCTTGATCTCCAGATTTATTAAGAGGGCAGTAAAGCCAGCTCCGGCGCCGCGCGCGCCGAACTTCTCCCCACAAACTTCCATAGATATAGTATTTAATCCTTTTTATATTGTGTTTACTACGTCGATTTAGCACCAAACTAAGGAAAATGGTTAGATAAGAAGGCAAAGTTTCCCCTTGTACACCGTTATAATAATAATCAGACGATATTAAAACACACACACATGCTCACATATAGTATCTCCAGTACTAATGTTTAACTTTAGAATATTTTTTACCATTTTTGTTTCTTGGTAGTTATTATCTTTCGTTTTTGACTAAATATCAATATAACTTCTTATTTTTTTGTCTGCAGTGCACGCGCCATACCTATTTTGTTAGACGCTGAATGTAAAGGTTCCCACGATACAGGCTAGACCTAGTAAGGGAACAACGGTACACCTACTATGATTGTACTCTCAATGTTGATACTTGTAAGTAACTTCTACTATAACTATAATTATTATGATTTTAATAAATAATTAAAAGATATTAAGCCGGCCATTGTCCTACCAAAGAAGTCGGGGTGTAGGTAATTAGTAATTATTATATAGTATCCAAGAAGCATATGTTAATGTTAATCCATTTAAATACTAGTTTAAAAGGATGTGTTTACTTATATAAATATGCAACCAGTTATCAGAGTTAGTTAGCGAGCTGAAATAATTAGGCAGCACAGTTGAAGAGTAGGTATCTTTTTTAATAGTATAAACTTTTTCGGAAGAAAAAAATTATAGGCACCAACCTAACCACGGGTTGCGTTTCGATATATAGGCATATAGGAAATTATGAGAAAGTAATTAGCTGTACTGTAATTTTCATGTTTCAGCTGTTTTTTACTATTACTTACAAATTTTTAGGACCTTAGTCTCAAAATTAATACGTAGTAATTAGTTATACTTTAGAATCAGAACTGCATTTGTAGTCGTAAAAAATTAAAACATGCGCTGAACGTATGCTTTATACAGTATTTTTATTAATGCCCTGTTAGATGCCTCAAGAAACTGCTTCGCGGGCTCACGTTAACAGTAAATCTTATCACGATTACCACCCGAGGACACAAAAACAAACATAGAAGGAAAAAAATGTGCAGAAGTATCGGTCAGTTTTCCCGTCGCTTGGCGCGGGCAAAAATACCTGCGTCACGTTAACTGCCGCCATAAATCTAGTCCACTTCCGAGGAGATTTCTCTTTGGGACGCCTGCGCCGGGAAACTTCGGTACGTGTGCTAGCCCGGCCCGCACTTCCGAGAGCTCAAGACGATTTTACCAAATTATTGATGGCGCTGTTCGCGTAAAACGTCCTTTTGTCGTATCAATTTGTTGCACTAGGGCATAATCACATATTAAACAACGTAGTAACGATTGACGTAAATAAAATATCTGTTTTTTATGAAGTTTCCAGTAATCTCTGAGAGTTATCAAAGTCAAAGTCTAACATTTACAAAGAGTTTCCACGTAATTTTAAATATTATTTAGGCCTCTTCTATAGCAGAACAAAGCTATAACAATCTGATAGGCTGAAGGTGTTTGCTTTAATATTTTTCCTTCCGGGGCAAATCTCAATAATAGCCCAATATTATGCAAAATACCTGCGAGGTTATAATATTTAATTGTGCCTCGAGCGCCGCCGCGCCCGTAGCGGCCCGAGGAAAACTCCTGAAAAATAAAAATCTTGAAACGTAAGATTTTCTGTTCCCCTTTTAATTTGGGAGGCATTTATTTGGAATGTCGTTTATTTAATCACGGAAAAAGACGGAAATTCTATTTTCTCTGCACTTAAATATTGCTTCTCATTAAAAAACTCTGAAGGTAAAAAGGTGTTCCTTTTGTTCTTATCACCTGCCGCGTCGGATGTGAATGTTGTAAACACATTCATTGCCATTAGAGATTTTAGCTCCCAATGACAGGCTTCGACAATTTCAATTATAAAAGTCTCATTGGAAAAAGAAAAAATATATTTACAGAATAGTGCAACTTAACTACAAACAACAAACTTAAATGAATAGCCGCCCAACAGCTTACCATTTTCACACCTTTCTGTGAGCACAGAAATGAGATTTTACAGGTATCAAGCCTTCAAATTAAAGAGCTAAAAAATATTCTCTGCTCTCTAACGGCAAAACTTGCTGAAATGTTTTTAAATGCGGCCTGAAAATGGCTTCGGAGCCTTCGCGCTATGTTTAAAACTTTCAGTATTTTAGTTTAAGCTCCGATGGTAAAGATTAAATGTTTTTACAACGTGTTATTTCTGATTTCCGTCAACTTTAAGGGAACATTCAGCAGGTCATATGAAGTTCTCCGAGATACTAGTGGCTTAACTCTTACTATGGAAAAAATAATCAAGGGCTAACTTAATTAATATAATTATACGCAGTAAAATAATGTTCTTAATTTAAGATTTTTTTTTTAATTGGTAGCTAAAGTGATTTTAGTTCCCACGTTTTTAGCAAAAGAAAGTAAAAAAGTGAGTTTTTTTCAGCTCTCTTTGTCACGAACTGAGCGGTGTGTCGAAGTTAAGGGAAATCAAGAAAGACACGGTATATTAATAACATCGCATAAATAATTAAGTGAAAACTCAGTACAGTACAAAAACTTGTTTGTTTTTAACTCTCGATGCGAGTAAGTACTGCCTTTTCGCAACGTAACTTTTGGCAACCTGTTTCATTTCGCAACTTTTCATTTCGCAAACTCTAACCCCCTTATTCATAAACGACAAATAAACCTATTTTAGTTAAAATGCCGCTAAAATTCGTTTGTCCTTATCTGTTACTTTGACATTTGTATTTGTTAGAAAGGGACAAAGCATTTGTTAGTTAACTTAGGCTTGTTAAGTTTTATGAATAAGGGGGTAAAACTGTAAATATTTCAGGATTTATTTCAGGGCCATCGTGTAGAACCCTTTAGGTTTGGTTAGGTTAGTTTTATAAAAATCCTGAAATATGTACAGTTTCAGAAATATTAAACAGTTGGGAAATGAAAAGTAAAACTAACAAACTAAATAATGAGAGAGAGAGAGAGCGAGAGAGTGAGAGACAGAGAGAGAGATTTACTTACTCATATTCGATACACAGAAAAAACACGTAAGGAAGAAATAATAATTAAGAAAACATCGAATATGCAGTAGGTATGATTAATAACAATTACTTTTATGTGTGTATGCCACCCGTATTTTAAATTTGCTCATATGCGTCAATGGGTTTGTAGGGCACGTCATTTCGGATTAAGCAGACAAGCTCTACCAAATACCGTTATCGAAGCTCTTGTCACTCCTTAAGTTTGATTTAAACCCAACCGCCTAACAAAGAATTAAAACGAGAAAATTCGCGATTACTTTAAGCCAATGTAATACTTGTATGTAGGGAGAATTTTTAGGTGGATGCGACGAGCAATTAAAAAGCTGACTCATTAGCTGCATCCCTCTATACTATGATAATCCTGCACCCCTCCTCCTCCTCTTCTGAGAAACTAATCGCAAAAAAAAGTTTTTTTCTAATTTTTTTCTTCTGTTCATTTCTTACGTCGTTACAGTTTACAGAAATAGATTCGCTTTTTTAGGAAAGCGTTTTAAAATTTGATCAAGTTTGTAATTTTCGTATTATCCTTTTAATTAGTTAATCCTCACTAATATGTGAATATGTTTGATCGTTTGTTAGTTGTTTACGCTTTCACACATAAACGTTGTGTAAGTAATAAGTACATTTTCATGTTAAACGCCTTAGCCTAACTGGAGGGGGGACGCTGAGACAGTTTCAGTGTCCATACCTGCACATCAAGGAGATGGAACTCAATTAGCAGCAATTATGCCAACAGCGACGCGACGCTAACCCAAAAGTTTCCTCGACTATTTCGTAATTAATTTTGTTTCCAACGACCTCCGCCTGAGCTCACCGCAGTTTGACTTTACACGAGGCTTGCTCTTCCTTGCCCCCAATATTTATCTAGCACTTACTGAATACCATCAAAACTAAATTCTGAAATGTGAGATTATACCTAGAATTCAAGTATTACCTAATATTTTATTTTTCTTGTCTGATTTTATCTAGGATATGCAGCGGATTTGACTTTGGCTGGTTCTTATTTAAGCACCAAATTATACTAAATCGCTAACTTTTAAAAACAACTATTATAAAAGCGTTATATCAAATGAAGCAATAGAAGAAAGTTTTCAATGGTTTTCACGCCCGCGACTACATAGTGGTCCATAACGACCATATAAGGCCGATTGCTTTCTTAAACTTATCCCATTTGTACACCCAGCCTCAAGGACTTGGAACTTCTTTATTGTGCCAAAGTTACGAATGAGAACGGTTATTTCCATTTCTATCGGATTAGTAAGCCTGAACCAATAAATTATTATTGTACCATGGCATAGAGGGGATCCGTTATGAAACTCGGGGTGATAAATGGCACCGCAACTATTACTTTTGACGCTCCAGGGCGGGGTACGGGAAATAACAAACGGTTTTATAATAACATCCAATTTACATTCGCGTATCATTAAATCTCACAATATCAGATTATTTTTCAGAACTGCTATTCATTTTGTTGTAGTATTTTATGGGACAGTACATTAAGCGCGACCGCATTATATGCCCGAGTCCGTTTAAATTATGAAGTTAACACTTGCCCTGCGTATTGCAATCAGCACGTGAACTGGTCGGCTCGGTGTAAAGTCCCATATTAACATCGTAAGGAACCCATTTCCATTATCATCCCCAATTTCGTGCTCCGAAGGCACTTAAGCACTTAATGGATCTCGGCTCCCCATAATTTAGCGGGACGTTGGATTGAATAAAATCGTAAATCTTAACATCAACCTAACGAAGGTATTTTAACGAAGAATGATTTGCATCATTCAGCTACTCTTATTTATTGGTGGTCATGAACCCAAGTACTTAATGTTACAGGTAATGTGAAATTATTTCGTATGTCTAACTCTTTGTATGTTTGGTTAATAAATTTGTTTTGCTTAAAAATAACTAATACATAAATAAATAATCTTAGTCCATTTCACCTAATTTGAAAAATGCCAGCAAATAATGAGGAGTGGATTCATATATTCAGATCCAGTTTATAAATAATCGGCCTAGACAGAGCAAATGTGAGGAAGCCGACGATCCACTAAATGGCAAAATGCAGCAGTCCACAAATAACCCGGATCAATAACGTGGCGCGCCAACCTGGCCTGAGCCTCCCTGGTGACTTGTATCGAGCTACCACATCGAATTAACACGTGTACATAGATACCATTAGGCATGGTATGTATGACCACAAGTTTGAAATTAATTATACGTTACTCTCAAAAAGCAGTAAACAGTCTATTATTGATTAATTTTAATAATGATTGCTGTACAATTAGGTACCTAACTACGTCAGAGTGACGGGACAGGACATTTAGGTTTTGCGTTGACTCAATCGAGCGGGCAGGTAGGTTTCACGTCAAACATGCAAATCCAAATACATTCCAGAAACCCTTTGGGAAATACAAACTCTAATACGACCGAGCAAGACAACATTGTTGAACGTATTCCCATGTAAATCCTGTAACTACGGTTGAGCTGGGATCCCGGGTGACTTGTTGCTCGAGCCGATGGCCTGACGAAGACGTGTAGTACAACTTGCTCATAAAACTGTAACCAAGCGTTATAATCCCAAAAGATTTTCCCTTAATAAATAACGTTTACGGGACAACCTCTCATGCCAAATAAATAATCAAGTAAGGACCTTTCCTTAGTGAAGCGTTTGCGTCACATGCCGCTCCTAGAAAAGAAATTAATGGTTTAGGAGCTTTTTTCTCATGATTTCATAGTTATTTTAAGTACACATGTAAGTATCTTTTGTACTATAAGTAAGTAATATAAGCAATGCATAACTTAACAGCAGTATAATAAAATGACACAGAACAAATCTATAATTGAACTGTTAAATTTTACAGAAAACCAACCTACCTATCTACTTTTGATTATCTACTATCTATTTTCATTTGAACTGTTTAAGCTGGTGTTGCCATACAATTTTCTTTTTTTTTAAATAGCCTATATAGTGTCCCACTGCTGGGCAAAGGCCTCCTCTTTCTCCTTCCACTCGTCTCTGGCTTCGGCAAAATGTTGTTAGTCCGGCTGGAATCGCTCCAAATCGCCCCGCCACCTTCTTTTAGGCCTACCTCTGCTCCGGTGCCCGTCGCTTGGAACCCAATCAATGGTGATTTTAGCCCAATGATCCGGATGCATCCGGCAGACATGACCTGCCCAGTCCCACTTGAGTTAGGCGGTCTTTGTCCCCACATCAACAATTCGGGTTTTTGAGCGCAGATCTGTGTTTCTAAATCTATCAGCTCTTCGAACACCCAGGATACTGCAGCGCTCCATATTTTTATTGTTTTGTTTTATCTCTTTTTTCATGAGTTGTTGCCGTAGTGCTACCACTCGTTAGCTTTTAGATAAGGTCCTCCGTGAAAATCAGCGCCATGACTTGTCGTGGCATTATGCTCAGTGGGGACCTATTTAGCGTCATGTATGTCTTGTCTTTGTTCTATACGGTATTTGACAACTCCTTAATTTGCCATATCTAAATATTATTTTGAAAATATAGATATACAGATAGTGTTTAGTGAAGAGAAAATTTAAATCGGTTGAAAATTGGATATACATTGATTTTTTGAAAAATCTGTATGCCTGTCTCTTTCTCAAACGCTTTTCTCTATGCAGCAACTATGGCGGTACTGGCGTGTGGCGTCACATGCCAGTATGTCTTTCTCTGTCTAATCTTGAACTTCAAACCTTTATAACTTTGTTATTTGTAAAGGTAGCTGAAAAATTGTTTCTCTATTCGATAACAGGCATTGTGAATTTTTAATTTATAAAACATATACAAAATAGTCAAATATCAATATTGCTACGTTAATTCTGATGTTTTTATGGCGTTAAATAATAGTACATTACTGCAGAGGCCATGAAGTAAGGGATTGATGGACGAGTCCGGCAATCCCTGTTCTGGCCGAGGCTTGTATAGTGCTTTTCTCAGACAATGTGAGGAAATACTTCATCCATCCATCCATCCATCCATCCATGGTTCCATCCATGCATCCATCCATGCATCCATCGATGCATCCATCCATGCATGCATCCATCCGTCCATCCGTCCATCCGTCCATCCGTCCATCCGTCTAACCATCCGTCCATCCGTCTAACCATCCGTTTCATTCGTCTAACCATTCGTCCATCCGTCTAACCATCCGTCCATCTGTCTAACCATCCGTCCATCTGTCCATCCGTCCATCCGTCTAACCATCCATCCATCCATCCATGCAACCATCCATCCATCCATCCATCCACGCATCCATCCATCCATCCAACCATCCATCCATCAATGCATGCTTACAGAGTAGTGGTGGTTGGCTGTCTGTAATTTTTCCTTTGGCAGTTTAATGTTAGTAAGCAAATTTAAAAAGTTAGAGCAGCGGACAATAATGGATTTTTATACATACTTCATGGACTAGGCCAAGAAGTTATGTAGGGAGGTGGTAGGGAGCCATAAATGAGGAACTTCATGTCTCCATTTCGTGACATTAACGCATAGGTACATTTCCGAGCATGTTTGAGAAAATGTATTTTCTTTCTTTTTTCGTTCTTTCTTGTTTAAATTACCTTAACACGAAAAGAAGCTACCAATATTTGATTTAAAACTAAATATAAACATGGTGTAGATACTACACATTTCGTATTTCAACCACTTTAACTTATTTGGAAACGCTAGCTAAACTTTGTTTCTCGAAAGGATATCCAACACAAACAACATACCTAACGAATTTAAAGTTCACATCAAGCGGGGCTTAACTATTGATTGAATTTTTGATACCTAGGTAGTAAACGTCTAACGAAGCTAATGACAGTTTTGAATTTTAGTAACTAACATATTTAGGAATTTGCATTTTGTGGGAGTGAAATCAACGAGTATGAATCTCCATGCGACATAAACATCCGCTTATTTATAAGCGATGAAATCGTTCTAGAACAATTAAATTAAAGCAGTCAGCAGCATGCAGCAGAAGCAGTGGCAGGTATAGCGCTGTCATATTACAGTACCTGGGCGACCAAGCTCTGCTCAGGCTAAAACTCGGTAACCAGCGTTTTCTCAGAGATCAGACCAAGCTAGATCGATTATTTATCCCCAAAAACCTATATAAGTATATCAAAGAATTGCTCGTTTAAAGATATTAGATTATCATCTAATGCCAACGCCGCCGTCGTAGTAGTTTAATGCAAAATGCTTTAGATTCTTGCGATTTGGTCCACAATCATCACCTAACACTGTTCTGGTGCTCAAACAGACGCTGACTAATTGGATTTCCCATACACTTCCCAACGTAATAATGTAATGCATACCTATACGTGATTCAGGAGCTTGTACGATATCAAGTGCCTATTCAAAAACATAATTGCCTATTAATACTCCAGAATCATGTTGCAGGTACCTTAAGAACGTCGTGGATACAGTACAGTTTACTTTAAGTAGACCAAAGATGTGTTTTGCACGTGGTTTTATCGAATTTCGGAAATTATTCCATTAGAAAAACAACTACTATTCCATTTTGTTTTCACTTTTGTACTAAAATATTGTATTGTATTACTTTATATTATACAGTCAAAGAAACTGAATCATGTACCATGGTGGAACCTACTGATCTCATATTGATATTCCGTACATCTACCAAAAATATAATAGCGAAATGTATTATGTATGCAAAGCTCCCAGTACGCGATTCAGTTTCCTCGACAGTACATAAAACACATAAAAACATAAAAAACCATTTACATTGCGAGACCAAGGCAAACTAAAATAAGTTGGTGTGTTTGTTTGTTCATAATATGAAGGGCGTCGTCTCTAGACACTGGAGTGAAATCAAAAATTCTTTCAGCAATAGACAGCTGCAATATGGCGATTCAACATAGACTATCTTTATTCCGGGAAAGTATTGCAGAGTTCCGACGGGACACTGACGGAGTTGCGGGAAACAGCTAGTCTAAGCTATTCTCTGAATACAGTATAAATGCTCACGTCTAATTTTGCTTTATTCAACATCTCTCAAGAGTTAACGTTTTATCATATATGTCAGCTAAGTGCGCATACTCGTATCTAGGACCAGATTCAGCCACTGCGACAGGTAACTGAGTTAGTTATGAGATTCTGCAAGGATTCTGCCGTCTTCTAGATGCAGACTGTCCATTATGTGGCTTAAACGAAACAGTCCATGCAGGCCAGCTTTGAATATTTTCTAGTGAATTTACGTCCATTGTTGTTTTATAAGTACCCACTTTTTACTTTATTAACAAAATTGAAGTCATCGTTTTACAAGTTTGGCCTAACAAGACCTTACTTAAACTTCAAGGTTATGACCGATATTATGCAGCTTTGCCTACCATATAACACTTTATAGCAGGGTTTCTTAAAGTGGGGTTCATGGACTCCCTATGGGTCCGTAGCATGTGTATCATGGATCCGCAGTAGTCAGTCTGTAAGCATATTTATTAGGAAATTTCCAAAACTGTTTTTTGACAGGGGTCCGTGGAATTGTTAAAATTATGAAAGTGGTCCGTAACTGCAATAATTTTAAGAAACCCTGTTTTATAGGGCTGATGAACACCAATTACTCCGGTGAATATAGACATTAGAAATAAAGTGTCAAAAATCCCCATTGATCCCATACGTGCTAAAAAAGTAGTTCGGGGTCAAAGTTAAAAAAATTGAGGTTTTTTTCGAAAACGTTAAGTTTTTTCAAAAAGTAGCCTAGGCAAATATTATAGATCTTAAAATTATCTGCCAAAATAGCCCCTTATACCTTTTTTCTTAGATTTACCATTCCTGAGATATTGCGATTCTAAATGTTGAAGGAGTCACGTTCTACAGGGCCCATATGCCCATATTTATGCCACTTATACAGGTGACTGGTAATTCGACCTATTCCTTGAAAGTGGTTATTCTAGAACTTATTTGCAATGTTTTTGGCCCAGTAAACCAGGGATCGAAATTCAGTAGTTTACGAGTTATTCGAGTTTTAATTTTTTTGAAAAAAACACCATACCATCTCAGGAATGGTGATTCTTAGAAAATACATGCAAGGACCATTTTTGTAGATAATTTTAAGATCTATAATTTTTGTCAAGACTACTTTTTGATATAGCTTACCGTTTTTGAAAAAAAACCTAGAAACCTCAAATTTTGACCTCTGACCCCCATAACTTGTTTAGCAGACATGGGATCAATGGGGACTTTTGACACTTTATTCCTAATGATGTACCCAATGTCTCCACCAAAAGGGTATAATATAGCCGGGTAAGCATAGTAAAACTGCCCTTAGCGAAAAAATGATTTTCCTTTCACCGGATTATTAGCATTCATTAACCCCCGACGCAAAAAGAGGGGTGTTATAAGTTTGACCGCTATGTGTGTCTGTATGTCTGTCTGTGGCACCGTAGCTCTTAAACGGGTGGACCGATTTAAATGTGTTTTTTTTTATTTGAAAGCATGTTTTCTAGCGATGGTTCTTAGACATGTTTTATCAAAATCTGTTCAGCCGTTTTATGATCATCAGCTCTTTTGTTTGCTGCGGTAGGAATCTTAGACGCATAATGGGCATTTACTTTACTTTCAAACATATTTGCGACCTAAAATTTTAAACACCCATGTATGCTATATAACTATGCAAGATTATGGAATTCTCGGCCTGATGCTGCAGCCAGGATATCCAGAACATTAGTACACTCTATAAAAAATAACAGCACATATATCGCGTTTGGGTTCGTTTTGATCAGTAATCGATTCTACATACAATGCAGTGGTGGCAACACAACGAGCTGATGCTGCAACCAGGATATCCAGCACACCAGTATACTCTTGAAAAAATAATAGCAGATATGTCGTGTTTGATTCCTTTTGATTCTACATACACTACAATGGTGGCAACACGATGAGCTGATGCTGCAGCCAGGATATCCAACACACTAGTACACTTTAAAAAAAATATTAAACCAGTTTAAAAAATATGAAATTCCTTTATCCCTATCCCGCGGGGACCGCTAAGGTTAATACTTTAAATAAAAAATACAACATATGTACTTTAGTTTCCTGTTAACCTTAGCGGTCCCCCGACACCGATGACGCATAGATAAAAAAAAATATTACTAGGTACTTATACTAAATTAACTTAGGCTAATTTTGCAGGAAATCAGCATAGTCCCCGCGGGATAGGGATAAAGGAACTCTTCGCAGATTAAGTCATGGGCAACAGCTAGGTAGTGCATTATTTTTTTATATTATTTAGTTGTCTTTTTGGGCGGTGTTTTTTTTATTTTTGCTGGCGTTTTTTTGTGTCGGGGTTTTTTAAACTTAAGTTTATGTGCAGTGCTTTCACCAAAAATTAAACCTCAAATGCTTCTGGTTTTAAAAAATGCATAAAAAAAAACCGGCCAAGAGCGTGTCGGACATGCCCAAAATAGGGTTCCGTAGCCATTACGAAAAAATTAAGTAATATTTTTCTGAGGATTTCGTATTTTATACGGAATCTTCCAAGTTTAGGTATATTTTATACCTTAGGCTGCTATTTACTCTTAAACTACTAATAATTGACAAGCAAACTTAACCGTTATAGTTTTCCTTGTAAGGTTGATATATATACTTACTACCATCATGATTTTTTTCAAATTTTTCCACCCACCGGTTTAGATTTTAGAGGGGGGGGGGCGCTCGATTTTAATGAAAATTTACACTTTAAAGTTGAATATTTAACAAACAAATCAATGAATCGAAAAATTGTCTTAGCAATCCCTAATGGTTTTACCTATCCAACGATACCACACACTATAGGGTTGGATGAGAAAAAAAAATCACCCCACTTTACGTCTATGGGAGGTACCTACCATAAAAAAAATGTTTTTAATTTTTTTTGTTGTACTGTTTTGTCGGCATAATTTACATATATATCCTTGCAAAATTACAGCTTTCTAGCATTGATAGTCCCTGAGCAAAGACGTGGACGGACAGACAGACAGACATGGTGAAACTATAAGGGTTCCGTTTTTGGCATTTTGGCTCCGCAACCCTAAAAACAAGGCTAATAATCCGGTAAAAGGAAAATATTTTTTCGCTAAGGACAGTTTTACTATGCTTACCCGGCTATACCCTTTAGCTTTGTCGGAATTTATGTAATTTGACCATTACTTTACTAAATATGAAAAATGTTAAACTCTATTTGTAGAAATATATATAATGTAGTTAGTAAGAGGCATTAATAGTATACAAAGAGCACCTGCTTTAAAAAAATAAAGGTGAACAGAACCATTTTATTTCCAATTTTCTTGTAGGTTACTAATTGCACTTTTTCCTCATGACGCCTGACGCGGTTTCAGACTGAAACAGTTTATGAAAAACTTCACTTGCATACAAACTAGTTTCATTTAGGTACAAACAAGCGGCTCGGGCCGCCATGCGCCAGACGAAGCGACGCGCTATTAAATAGCTAATACTCGTAGACCCCGATCTAAACTAGCTTTTCCGTTTGACTATTTCACCTATTTTCTACTGGCACTGTTGTTAACGAATATTGGTTTGAAGAAAATTGTAATATTGTAATTAACATAGCTCGGACAGGTCATCCCAAAAACAGATACGGAAATAGAACAAGATTCAATAGAGTCGTAATACCTAAGATATGATTATCAAAAGTACTTAGTATTTTTATTATTGTAATTTAACATTTGTCATTTTTTTTGTTGAATTCCGCAATAGTTTAGACAAAGTGGCATTCCTGAATGAAATAGTTTTGTGACAATTGAAATTATTAAAAATATTTACTTATGGTTATTTCTAACTATTTTAAATATGGTGAAATTAGGTGGGTACCTATGGTTAATTTTGGGTTACCATTATAAATTTAGTTGAAACATAATAATAAATAATACTGTACAATATTGCGACTCTATTAATATTGTTCCATTACCGTGTTGCAATGAGGGCTATCGCGTATGAATTCGCCACTAGAGGCGCTAGTATAGCGTGAGGTCTCCGAAATGTCAAATCTCATAGTTTTTGGGTGAGCTACGGGGGTTTATTTATAATTAGAATAATTTTGTGAATATTTTGCAATATCTGAAATTAATTATGGCAAATATGCGTTCCGGGGCAATGAATGTCTGTGTTTTGAGACAGTTTTGTCTTTCGGAAACCTTTGTCCTCCCTTTTTTCCGAACAAAACGGGGACTATGCAACACTGTGGTATGCTCGATATTTTTATGGTACGGTTTTAAGGTGTATTAAATATGATTTTAATCTAAACTTTGTTTTCACGCCCGTAATAACAGACTTTGAAAGCCATACAAAACCTCACGCAACAGTGCGCCATCTAGTGAGACAAAAAACGATAGCCCTCATTGTTTTGCGATGACCTATCCGAGCTATGGAATTAATATTGGCTACTAAATAGAATAGCTGTTATAAAAAAAGGATAAGGTACATCATTGATATGGAGGTACTGAAGGGATTCACTTAACACAAGACTCTAACGCATAACAAAATCCTAGTTTTTTCGCGTGAATCTGTCTACAAAGAATTCGTTTACTCGCGGAAATTATGCTATTTTCCACCTATCAATCTCCATACCAAATTTCATATAAACCGGTTTAGCGGTTTAAGCGTGAAGAGGTGATAAACGGACAGACAGAGTTACTTTCGCATTCATTATTAAGAACGTTGATTTATTAAATAACTATATGCTGACTGAATGCTTCGTTCAGTTCAGTTCAATTGAAATGGGCTCCAGTCGTGTCATAGCATCAGCAACACTATGTATGTAAGGATATTTCGTTAAATCTTTCTTTTGCTTTCATAATAAGTCAAATTACCTACCTGTTATTGGTAGATATGTTCCAACCTATATTTTTCCTTTAAATTGTCCAAGTACGTGAGTTTTAGATAAAAGTACATTTAACGTAGACTACTATAAATTTAATTATGTGTTACTTTACCATACCATATATTTGTATGAGTTGGTATTTATTTATTTATTTTTCATGTATTTTTTCGGTGGTTGATCGTTCAAAGGTTAACCAGAAGAGATCCCATTAAGGGATAAGTTCGCCCGTGTACATCTGTTTCTCTTGGTATCAGTTATTTTCATATGTTTTATGTAATGCGAAAGGTTGTAAGTCTGTTTGTTTGTTTGTTACTTAATCACGTCTAAACCGCTGAACCGATTTAAATAAAATTCGGTATACAAATAGTTTGAGTCCCCGGGAAGAACATATGATAGTTTATATCCCGGAAAATTGCATAGTTTCCGCGGGATAGCGATAAACGAATACTTCGCGGTGTCGCGGGCAACGGCTAGTAATAAATAAATGAGACTATTTTCCTTGCACGCTGTGAGCCTGTAAGGGCTTAGGACTAATAAATAAATGAAAGGAATAAAACTAGCTTTAAAAATTATTAGTCTCAGCGAGCCTAATCTAACGGTAGTATGTTTTCAATTAATTATTTAAGAGAATCTTTAGTATTTACTTTATTACATGAATTTCTTGAAAATTTAGTCTAGTAGTAGTAGGTAGTCTTGTTTATTATCTAGTACCTAGTAGGTGGGAAGAGTGGGACGAACGTTCTTAAGTAGATATTTTTAATAAATTTTAACATAAGATCAATATTGTAAAGCACCAACTTTACTCGTTAAGATACAGACTTACAGTAATTATTAATTAACACGACCTCGAAATCAGTGTGAAAGCTAATAAATGAACTCAACCGCTGAACTCGTAAGCGCTGGTCTCTTTTTCTGTTTTTTTTTTTGTTCATCCATGTCTTAGATTGTATTTTCGATATGGTTTTAAGGAATGACCGTAAAAGTAACAAATTTGGAGTTGAAATTAAAAAATACAAAAAGACTCCAAATAACCATGCGAACTCAACCTGTTTAAAATTACAAGCTATAGAAGTTACACAGAGCGCTCCTACTGCTATACTATAATATTATGTTGTTATATCTTCAGTGAGAATGATTAACTACAGTTTGTATGGTAGGATTTTACCTCAATCAAATATGCAGCGAATTCCGACATGACATTAATTCTGGAATGTTGCCAATGAACGTTATTAAACAGCATATTAGTAATAATTATGTCATATAATTTCGGAATAGCCTGTAGTGGCATGTTTGTAACGTGACGTTAACGACAGATGAGTATATAAATTAAAAAGCGGATATTTCTAAACAGAAATGCGTGGAAAGTCCAGAATAATTTATAAAAATTGTAAAGTAACTACTTCATAAAAAGTTACTGGAGTGTATTGACGCAAAAATCTGAAAATTACAATAGGTAGGTACGTCGTAAACAGGGTTTTCATTAACAAGATAGATGACAAAAATAAGAGTTTACTGATATAAAATTAAAACCATTGTGTACTTTTGCCATAAATAAAAAATGCCTACCTACCTACCTTGTTGGTAGTAGTATCCAATACAAGTTTTTTCCTGCGTATATCGGTCGATATCTCAGATGCTTATAAACTGATTTTATCGTTTTGGGATCCCAAATTACATTTTATCAAAATCAGTCATTATTTAATTCTCAAAAAAAAGTTATTTAATTCGGGTCAGATCATACAAGATGAATTTCATCCATTTCTGGTGTTTGGATTGATTCTAAATTCGTAAAGTTCAGTCAGCAAAATTTTAATCAAAAAACATATAGAGTACTAACTTTGATAAGTACTTAATTATATTTGGATATCGTCTATTTCAAAGTCAGACATGTATGATAAAAAGAACATCCATAAAGCTGCTAAATAGGAAATATAGTTTTTTTGTTTTTATACCCACCGAAAAGATCTGTTTGACTTTTTTGTTTAACCTTGGTTTAACCTCTTATTTCACGAAATTGAATTGAAAAGTGAAATATTGTGAAATAAATGGTTTCAAGTTATTATCTTTTTTGCTGAAAAGTTCCGATTCGTGTAGACATTGTGACATTGCCATTATTTAGTTTGCGAGTTCCCTCGTGCTCCGGGGTCCCGGGCGGCCGGGAGCGATCGATCAAATCAAAGTCGATCTCTGTTCAATTTATGAAATACGATAGTTTGTTTTTTGTGCCTTCTGCCTTCATAATCAATGCTGTCATATTGAAAAACTTTATGACGAATTGACGTTTCAGGTCCTAACTCACACAACTTGTCCGTGTCATGATTTTTTATTTACTTTCATACCTATCATAAAGAAAGAAAAAAGTTTATTTCATTAGAGAAGATAAGTGGCAAATTGAATAAGTAGCGTGACATGCGGGGGCCTTCTTGAATTCAGTATTAGTGTTATGCTCAGGTCAATAGATAAGTGAAGTAGTGCAGCAAGGTTTATCCATTAGTGCGTTAGGTGGCCATTCAGCCTTGAGCTATGAAGCGTCGACGCCAGTTCATGGGCGCAGCGAGCTCGCAATGGCCCGAGCTTGCATTAAACCCTCATCATTAAGCTCATGGAAGCAGTGCATAAGGCTACAGTTTGGCAGGTTGGTCGCTGAAGTTTGCCTCGATATGCTGAGTCGGCGCTAAAAGTTGGCACATCAATATGCAGGGGCGCCTGGCGCGAGGCCAATCTAGGATACGCCAATTGAATGTTTTGGCCGCTTAAGGTCCTACACGTCGGCGATACAAAACTTATGACAAGTTTATTTGAAATATTTTGAACTACTCCTTATAATATTATTTTTTTCATTCAAGTGTCATAACTGTGACTTATGTTTTTAGGGTTCCGTAGTCAACTAGGAACTCTTATAGTTTCGCCATTTCTGTCCGACATGTCTGTCTGTCCACGGCTAAGCTCAGAGACCATTAGTACTAGAAATCTGTAATTTGGTATGAATATACATATCAGTCACGCTGACAAAGTGATAGAATAAAAAAATATTTTTAGGGTACCTTCCATAGACGTAAAGTGGGGGTGTTTTTTTTTCTCGACTAACCCTATAGTGTGGGATATCGTTAAATAGGTCTTTTAAAACCACTGCAGAATTTCCGAGACAATTTTTCGATTCAGTGATCCGTTTGCGAAATATAGTGCAAATTTTCATTAAAATCGAGCGTAGTAGTTTTTTCCTAATGGCTACGTAACCCTATCTTGGGCGTGTTCGACACGCTCTTGGCCGGTTTTTTATATTTGCCAAAATTCGGCACAATCAAAAACCTGAATTAAATAACTTTTTTCTTAAACCAGAAACACGCGACTTTAAAAAAGGATTAAATTAAGATTGTGGTACCTACTGATTTTGATAAAATGCAACAATATGGAATCCCAAAACTATAAAGTCAGTTCATAAGCACCTGAGATATCAACAGATATACACAATAAAAAACATGCCACGGAATTGAAAACTATCTTACCTACCTGTATCTTAGTACCTGCTAACTAACTACCTCTACAAAGTAGGTATTTTCAATTTAGTACACATATCTATGGCAGGTTTACTAATAAAACGAATTTATATTATTGAATTATTCATACTATGTGATGTCTTAATTAAATTTTCTTAGTATTGTATTGTGATACTTCCATAAAAGAGGTTAATTTACCTAGGAATAAACGGTAAAAGAAGCCCCGAAACGTTCCCTTTCAACTCTATTGAGGAGATGAAAATTATGCTAAGAACAAAGAAACATTTCAACTTTTCATGAGGCTTCGCTGATGCGTGCCAGCAATTATAATATCAAAAGAAATGACTTTTGTACCAGTTGCGCATTTTGTGAGCATTAGTTCTTATTTTTACTTTCTGGTGTGGGAAATTGGTCAAAATTCAGCATTTAACGAATGATGTTGAGTAGCTTCCGTAATTTTGACCGACTATAGGTAAGTGGCAGTAACAATTGAAGTGTTTCAGGAAATTACGGTTTACCGGAGTACCACTTTACAAGTTTGCTATATTTCTGAGCGGCCGGGAAACTTTCGCCTCTCAACTCGTTTATGCGGCTCTCGCTATCACGCCCTGGAGGCCCACCGTTGCGTCTTTTCTTGTGGTCTTAAAGGAAATGCGTTTCCCATACCTACTTACTGCGCACAGCAATAAGTTCAGGTCCCGGTTTTTTCTAACTTTATCTGTTTCACCTAAATTGACTAAGTACGTTTTTTTCTTCAAAACGACCGCAGCGTTTTAAAAACTTAACTGTTTCCATGTATGTAATAGTCCATAGTCCTGAAGATTTTTGATGAGACCACACTTTCTAGACTAAATTATGTACCAATTGTCATCATTCGGTCAAGCGCTAAACATCCCTATCTACGGCTATCACAGTCAAAATAATGTGTTATAAGTAAGTTTGGCCATGATAGACAGGATAAAATAGCTTCTAAATTATACTGTCGAGCAAAAAATAAACGCTTTGTCTATTAAGGTGAGGATAAAAAAACAACTCATTTATTTCTCGTTTCGTTTCAAAAGGTACACCGAGTAGTGCGGCTCACGATCGAATACCATTTTACCAATTTTATAACCGCCTTTTATGACTTTCTGTTTGTGTTATTCAGCTCCCTACGGCAACAGTCGGATCGGCGACCTGCCCTCAATGCATTTACAATGAGAAGTCTTGGATTCCCTTTGAAACTTAACACATTCA
Organism: Choristoneura fumiferana; assembly: GCF_025370935.1. Taxonomy (NCBI): domain Eukaryota; kingdom Metazoa; phylum Arthropoda; class Insecta; order Lepidoptera; family Tortricidae; genus Choristoneura; species Choristoneura fumiferana. Next base: position 15,380,948 of record NC_133489.1, on the reverse strand, counting down.
GGTGTTATGAAACACCCACTTGTATAGAGGTTGTAATCGTTAGGGAAAACCAGGTAATGGGAGTCAGTGGGCAATAGTAGTCACCCTCATATTTCCAATACTATAACCACTAAAGACACGTGAATGTCCTCCCGGCCTCGCTCTGTGACCCTAAAAATCGTTGCGAGCCGTTTGCGCTAGTATAGCGACAGCATCGGGAATGAAGGGTTTTCTTTGTTTTTGCGGCTCGCCGAAATAAATTTTCACCGACGAAAAATAAACTTTAACATTTATTGATTTATTTAAATGTAACTTTTGTACGCTTTTATTCGTATATTCAGTATAGCGATTTGAAACATAAATCACGTGTGTTGCTAATAAATATTTGCACGCTATATAATTTAATAACAGAAATTTAAAGGAAAAATAAAACCTCTGAAAACTGAAGAAAAAGACTAAATTTCCGAAGAAGAGGCTGGAGAAAGTAAAAAGGAAAGTTCTTTAGGAATCAAACGATATCAGACATGGTACTGATGTTTTATGCCAGTGATGAGTTCGATGATGCTGATGATACAGGAAATAATTGCTTAATCAGCAACGCATTCGGCGTAAATAATGACATTTGTATAGGTGTACCTCGTATGGTTTAGGGGCTCACGCAGATTGCACCGGTTGGGAGATTTGTGTCTGATCTTCATTGCTCACAGGTGACCACAATAACCCTTACCTTAGGGTAATGGGAGTCAAAACTGTTTTTTTTAACTCATATTTCCCAAAATTGGTTACTAATGTGATGATTATTGGTCCTAAATGATGGCCAACTAAGTAAATTTTGTTATGAGGTGGTTGCAATAATGATTTTGTTTCAATTTGTTCTATTATTTCAATTCTCGCTTAAGTGACCCACAATACCCCTTTCTCCCCTACGTGTAGCCAGGCGATTATTCTGTAAATATAACAAATATCAGAAAACTTTAAACTGATATCGAAAGTACATGTACATACGCTACACAATCAGTAAAAGCACATTAATAACTTTTACTTAAAGAGAATAATATAATAATAATATTATAAATGCGAAAGTGTGTGTGTTTGTATGTATGTTTGTCCGTCTTTCACGTCGAAACGGAGCGACGGATCGACTTGATTTTTGGCATAGAGATAGTTTATGGGCCAGAGAGTGACATATAGTAGGCTACTTTTTATCCCGAAAAATGTACAGTTCCCGTGGGAACAGCGCGCGATAATCGAATTCTACAAGGGCAAAGCCGCGGGCAAAAGTTTTATTTTTATTTTATTTTTTATATGAGGGGTAAACGAGCATCCGGCCATGCATGATTTTGAAGTGTTTTTAAAAGATGTAGTTTTTTCTTACAAGCTTATATTTAGTTTCGCCTGTTTCTTTGTTTGTTTGGCTCAAATCTTGGAAGTTAAATTTGACCCACTTTTAGTAGTCCGATCGACTTGAAATTTGGCATACTTATGTAAATTTGGTGACAATACAATAATCTGGTAGTGACAGCTTGGTGGTTCTGCCGGGATCGTCTCCGCAGAAAGGAACTCCTCAATGGTTAATAGTACCGACTTGAAATTTGGTACGGATATTTAGTTTAAATGACAAAGTACAGTCAGCAAAAAAAGTTTGTACTAAAAATGAAAAATTTAACAAAAACTTACTGATAGTCCACCTGGGTCCTAAAGTACGAGGAGTGGAAGTTGTTATTGGTTATATATTCTCTCTAGTTGAATATAAATATTTTATTTTGTGATCGAAATGACATATGTGGTGGTTATGGCATACCTACAAACTACAACAGTGAATAAACTACTATAGTACAGTCACGTGCAAAGATATTGACACGGCCTAAGTTAAAAAAATATGTATACACGACCTTAATGTTAAGTGCATAAAGTCGTGTATAAATATTTTTGTAACTTTGGCAGTGTCGATATCTTTGCACTTGACTGTACTTAACAAGTACCGTTACTGTTCAATAACAATAAACCGGCATTATCGTTGCATAAACTATATGCAATCGTAATTAAAACATTTGCACTTTTCAAAATCCTACAATTTATAGAAAATAGCCGTACAAAATTAAATTTCACGGTCAATGTGTCAGTTGCTAAAAAAATAGCCGTTTAGTATTTGATGGAAGCCGTGGTGGCCTGGTGATTTGAGCTGGAGCCTCTCAAGCAGAGGACCGTGGGTTCAAACCCCGGCTCGCACCTCTGAGTTTTTCTAAATTCATCTGCGTAATTACATTATAAAATTTATCACGAGCTAATACGATGAAGGAAAGCATAGTGACGAAACCTGTACAAACCTGTGGAAGCAATTCAATGGTGTGTGTGAAGTTTCCAATCCGCATTGGGCCCGCGTGGGAACTACGGCCCAAGCCCTCTCATTCTGAGAGGAGACCTGTACCCAGCCGTGGGACGTATATAGGCTGAGATGATGATGAGAATTTGATTTGCCATGCGATTGCTAAACCTAACTGATATAATTAACTTTGTACCCGATATTTTAATTTATTGTTCCTGTTATAGGAAACATCCGGTATAATATAAGCGACTGTAAAAAACTTATCAACTATTTTATTTAAGTGTAAACAACACTTTGTCGAAATGCAATTACAACCTCTATAGTTTTATAGCCACTTCATAGGAAAATGGATATAAAAAAAGAGTAAAACGGTGGTTCAAAATATGCGACGTGGTGCTCTTAAATTCCCATAAAGAACATCTTTTTCGTAGTTCGTGCCAGCGCTTGCCGGGTGAGGTGCGCGCTGTGAAGGCATATTACATGTGCCAGCGTCTACTTCAAGCATTACATGTAATGGGCGGTAACATATATGTAATGTACTAATGTTAACCGAACTTAATAATGAACTCGTGTATATTATTTGCTGCATTTTTCTGCAATTACTTGATGATACTGGAGACGTGAACGGGATCATCCCTACACAACTTGAAAAGGTATGTATACAAGTCATTTACCACCAAATTCATGTGAATATATTTACTGTTTTGCTTTCTAATAAACATTTCTCACGCGACTAATAAACAAAAAATTAGGACTGACCCAAATCGTCCTATGCTGTATATCGACATATTAATTCTGTACCCGCCCATAAAGATTGCACATCGGTCTTTGGAAAGAGACTCGGCTAATTTGTCAAACACTACTTATGTGACGTTTGTCAGTCGCACCACAGCTGTTGTACAGGTGCAATAGAGTACGGACGCGTTTAGATGAAAATATATAATAAAGAGTTATTGAAACCCCAAAAAAATTTTAAATTGTACTTAGGCATCTTTAGGAAAAAGAGGGAACTATCCTTTTTCTAGTAATTGCAACAGCTCTCTATAAATATCCGAACTTTACATGTCATTTATTTGACGTAAACTAAATTAAGTACATAGAAGTGCAGTACTTATTTGATATAAAACATCACCTTAATAAATACGATGATTGATGGGGACGGTCGCCAGTGTTCGGAAATCGTGGGATGCACCAAAAAAAATAACCAATAGTTTTTATTTTATTCTTGGAAAGAATAGGATATTTTAAGATGCCATTTTCATCGATTTTGAATTTGTATGAGTATTTAATTTTTAGGGTTCCGGAGCCAAAATGGCAAAAACGGAACCCTTACAGTTTCGCCATGTCTGTCTGTGTGTGTCTGTCTGTCTGTCCGTCCGTCCGTGGCTTTGCTCAGGGACTATCAATGCTAGAAAGCTGTTATTTTGCACGGATATATATGTAAACTATGCCGACAAAATGGTACAATAAAAAATTTAAAACAATTTTTAGGGTACCTCCCGTAGACGTAAAGTGGGGATGTTTTTTTTTCTTATCCAACCCTATAGTAAGGGATATCCTTGGATAGGTCTTTCAAAACCATTAGGGGTTTGCTAAGACGATTTTTCGATTCATTGATTTTTTTGCGAAATATTCATCTTTAAAGTGCATTTTTTCTTTAAAATCGAGCGCCCCCCCCCCCCCTCTAAAATCTAAACCAGTGGCTGAAAAAAATTGAAAACATTCAGGATGGTAGTAAGTTCCATTGCCTAGAAAATTTCAGGTCGTACATAATCTGTGGCATTACAATGTGACAATAATACAAGCACGGCTTATATAGGGTCCCAACTCCCAAATGAACCATGACAAATAGTTTTATTTATTTCTCTTCTTTTAGCTTCGATTATTCCTATGTTTGTTTAATGGTGTGATAGTAAATAGATATTTTAAATTAAAATCTGATATTTAAATTCTTTTATCCTTGTAACGTCGTAATTTTATAATTTAACTCGTAAAAATACATTGGAAATACTCGTATATATTTCGGACTTTACGATAAAATTTTAATGACAACTGTTTAAAGCCGGATGCGCATCATGTGATTAAAGTTCTATCTTTGTCACTCTTTGCTATTATAAGCAGGACAGCAACATTTCAAACTGTCAATTTGCTTTAGAGTGTAGACCTGCTTTATAACTGCCTTTGTACACTGCAGGGGTCAAATGAAGGTCATTACTTAAATTTTGTTTATTTAATTCAGTTTATCATATTTTTGGAATCTGATTTCTGAAAACGCTTCACAAAGCCTATTTCACCAAACGGTTTTCGATTTATTATACGTTGACAAAAATTGGGACATCCAAATTGTCTTTTTCCGAAGACTGATGTGCAACTTTATCTCAAAAAAAAACGGCCATGAATTGCTCCTGCCTTGCGCCGCAATAGCGACGCAGTGTATGTCTGGCAACCACAGTTGCAAGAAGCATTTTGCTAAAATATATTTGGCAACCGTAGTTGCTCAAAGCACGTAAGTGGTTATAAAACAATTATTATTTATCAAAATTCATTCATAGTATACCCACAAATGTATTACAAGTTTGTAAACGTAAACTAATAAAAAACTGTAGGTTATTAATTCATATTTGATTGATCATTCCCTAATTAGATTATCTTGTCACGTTTCTAATTCACGAGTTTCATCCTTAACGGCAAAATTATATCAATTTAACAAATTCCTGTCGAGTCATCCTCAAAAAATGTAGAACGCAGGAGGTAAAATAAAATTTTATCGACCTTAAAATACCGCCGCGACGTCCAATTAGGTGCTTTTAAATGGAATTCGTATTTTCATTGGCAGCATCGAACCACCAACTGCTATAGACAGGTCGTAAATATCGTAATAATGTCGCTGCAGCTCTACACTCTATGGGAACACGGCTTTACAGCACTGTGAAGTGCTGGATAAATACAACCCTAAATGAACCGTTATGACACCATTTATTTCAAGACTAACGTATACAGTATACACATAATAAATACAAGTATTATGTGTGAATTATATCCACTGTACTGTAATCCAAATCTAAACTTCTATATAAGTACTTAGGCAAGGTATAATTTAATGAACTCACTCTTGTTCCTTACTCCTTACTGTCTTAAAATAAATTATCTAAGTCCTTACTAGACTTTTAAATATCATAAATAAAAGGGTAAGTAGCTTTACTCGCGTGAACCATTAGGTCTGAATTGCCATATTGCCAAAATCAAACAAACGTAGTCTTGTTTGTTTGCCCATACTCTTTATTATACAAAAAGGAAATAAAAAAAAGTAGTAAGTAGTCTTGTCTACTAATTATCCTAGAAATTTATAAATGTTAGTACTTAGGTACCTATTGTCACTACTTTGAAAAAATCTCGTATCTCAAATCAATACTTTAACAAATTTGACCCTTAAAACAATGTTCATTAAGTTCACTCGGTAAGATCATCGATTTTGATACCAGTGCCCCTAGTGTAAGTTTTCGGTTACAAAATACGTCTCGATTGCGTTCGCGTTAAAATCGCAACATCGCAAACGTTCCACTAGAGGCGCTGTTCGTGTTTGCATACAAATTGAGATTTAACGCGAACGCGATCGAGACGTATTTTGTAACCGAAAACTTACACTAAGGGCACAGCTTTTTTCAAAGTAGTGACGCTATGCGTATCTGTCACTCATACACGCTAAAACAGTTAGTACCTAAAACTACGATGTAATTGATGACAATATCCATGGGAACTTAATCAAATACTGTAACTTAAATTCAACTGATAAAGGATTCGTACGTATGGTAAACTTAATGTTTCACGCGAGCAAAGTCGTGGGTAGGTAAAGGTTAGGCTAATAAATACGTGCAATATTGCCAAGATATACTACAGCGTGGATTCGGTAAGGGCGAATATTTAAACAGCGTTAAGTATTGGACCTAAACAGTTAATTAAGGTCACTCTTGTTGAAAAAAAAAGATATTTTTTTTCATACAAAATAATTCAGCCGGCAATGTACAGTAAACAATGCTGTTAAGATAATGACAGTTTAACATCAATTAATTCTTGTCCTGTTCTTAGTTTGTGAAAATAATTTATTACTTTATTAACTACAATCATCGATTAATAATGACTATAATGATAAACAAATCTGAAAATCGTAGTTTATTTACAGACATACTTACACGAAAATACACTTAAAATAAAATAAAAAAACACATTTAATCTCTTGGCTTTTTACATACCGCCCTTTTACTTGGACGCAGGTTTCACATCGTCGTTTGACTTAATCACTTAATGGCGAAGATCGACCGTGTACCTATCTGTCAGCTTTTGAAATACTTCAGTAATTTTTGTATTTCAATTGCTCCAGAGATGTCTTGGGTTCTACGCCCTGGGTAGTACACGTCGTTCTTTACTGCCCCCAAAGAAAAAAGTCCAGAGGTGTTAAATCAGGCGATATCTACCAATTCTGCTGCACTAAAATTGCTAGTACGAGGCATCTTGCTATTTTTTTTAAATGACTGTTAATGTAAAAGAATAAAAATCTACATAATTTAATCAATACCAAAGAGTTTACTCAATAGGTTTCATAAGCGGTCTCTATGCATTTTAGATCTAAGCATTTTAGTCACGATCTGATAAAATTTTTGGTCAGCAAAAAGTAGTTATTGTTGTCCCGACTCATTCCCGACTGCTTGAAATATCATTAGATTAATGTCAATTACTTGTTGACTGATAAGATAAATATTATTCAAACATTGATGGCATTGTAACGAAACTGATGTAATAATAAACTTAGGGGCTGTTTCACCATCCTTTGATTAGTGTTAACTGACGGTTAAATGTGATGCCGTCTCCGTCTACTCGAGCAAAACAAGTAGAGACGGTATCAAATTAAACCGTCAGTTAACACTAATCAAAGGATGGTGAAACAGCCCCTTAATGTAACAATACCTTTGGCCTGTACCAGTATCATGTTGTGTTGTTCAGTGTTCAGTATCAGGAATATCAGGATGGATGATGAATTGATCCTATGAAAGAAACAGTGAAACACAGTGAAAGAAAGAAACACTCAAACCTATTGTTTTTATAAAGATTCGCAATGCAGGTACTTAATAACTTTATTAATAAAAAAATGCAAAAAATAATGAAACATTGGTAGCAAACGTAGCAAATCATACAAATAACTAAACAACGATTGCTGATTCGGCTTCATTGCATCATAGGTGCATGTTTTCCTCTTCAAATGATGCATTAACGATAATGTGACAACTAATATAAATTTGCGTTTCATTGCTGCTCGACAGCATCTTTAAAATTTAAGTGCGATGAGTTAATTAGAGCTAATTTTAAAATAACGATTGATTATTGTTTGTACCACAAAATCCTATGTTTGGTTTAAGTATTCCAAATCCACGCTGTATATCGCGGCTTCATTGTGTCCATGTGCGATGAAAATACGTAAGCTTACTTTATCGATGATTTAACCAATGAAATATTCCAAGGGTCGGCATTATGTGAAAAGCATTGCACGCAATGAACTAAAATAATTTCCGTGCTCACCCGCGACCTTACCATAGCTAAGCTTATGCAAAATATGCAGTTGCTCCACCTCCACACTGTAAGAACACACACAAATCACACAAACCTATCTATCACCACCACCACACTATACTGACGCGTTTCAAACTCAACCAGAGCTCATCTTCAAAGTGACACAACCGTACACCATGCTACCAGTTGTTAGACTAACAAACCACAACCACCGTTTTAATTTGTCACTGTAACTCCCCAAGTACCCACATAATATTTTATGAAACAAAACAAAACTACCCACAGATTATTAATAAATTTTAACCGTCCTTCAAAACTACCTTGATTTCTATTTATTTACTGTCAAGCGGCATGTTTTATTAACTACAATGCACGCAAATCCTCCGAAATACCATGCGACTGAAAAGGCTGAATGAGACATGAATAAACATGATTTGTAATTCAATATCTACCTACATTGCACATACTCGTACCTACCAATCTAAAGCATACGTAAATCGAAAAGTAATGAAAAAGTAAGTATTAAATTAACAAGATTTTGACGAACTGAGACGTTTCCTCGCACGTCTTTCTTTTTTGATGTTGGTTAAAATTCACCTCTGTAACTATGTCTTTCAGTTAGGCAGTTTTAAGAATAATGAACTTATTTTTTTTAAAGCTGACAACACAGAGAACGAACGCCTCGTAATTGATTGCATAGGTATAATAAACTCAAACACATAAAACAAATCATAAGCTCCATCTTATACAGATACATATCGTAAATAAAACTGATTTACAGAAATAATTAAATGGGGAGATGTTGAAACCCGACAAGGCCGACTTCGCTCACGGATGCCCTACATAATCCCATAATCGGAGAACATCTAAATTGGAACGGAATTCGCGGCGAGCTATGAAATATAAAAACCCCATTTGGTCACACCTATCCTTCGTTCATGCATAAAATACAAATCAATCCTTTCAACATGAAAAGGTCATTTAGAAAGATCAACATAGTATTTAATCTGGAATAGTTAAAAAATATTTTAAACTCGACCCATGTGTAACATATTTATATATGTTTGAGTTCATAAGTAGTTCCTTTGCTCATTATCATTAACCTTACTTATCAATAAATTGCCAATAAGGTACAAGACCGTGGAGTAGAAACTAACGTGGAAACAGTTTCATCAATTCTAAACTGTTTTTTTCCCACCGCTATGAAACCAAACGCGCCATAATTTACAATACTTACATAGTTTATTTTCACTTAGTTATATGCATTATATAACTTGCCGAGCACACATTCTACACTTTTGATGAGTTCCTTAAATTTCAGCCAACGGCTATAATCTACTGAAAGTTGATAAATTAATTACCTAGCTTTACAATATATTAGAATAATTTAACAAAATGACATGTAATAATGATATTACCAATAAGGGAGTATAAGTATGAGTATGAGTATGTATTGCAATTGGATACATCATTAAACTATTTTATTTATTTTATCTAAAGACACAATCACTTAGAGACGGTGACCTCGTGTCACTATCAAGTTTTGCTTTGGTTTTACTTACAATTATTCGTACTTAGGTATTATGTAGCAGTGACGTGGCTTCGTAATATACCTAACTCTGCGCCTTGTTACTAACACCACGAAAATAATAAACAATCTTTTAATGTTACATTGAATAGAATACTCATTAATTCAACAATAACTACTAACTTGTTGTTCAGATTTGGTGAACTTTTGTACACAAAAGAAATTTTAGATAACAAAATACCTTCGGAAATCCAATAAAGAAAATAGTCGGAACAAATGGCCACAAATTACTAAAGGAGCAGTACGAAGTTTGATTTGGACAAAGAAAGGGCGGGCGGAACAACAAAGTACGTAAACAAGCGGACTCATTGGTTTTATTTGAAAAGTTTAGATGGCTGCGGTTTACTACCTTTTAGAAATAGTTTCTTAAGACAAATGCTTTTAAAGTCGCGAAACTCGCGGAGGTCCTAAGGTCACGATAGCTATTGATATGTTTTGATTAATATTATGCAATACCTACCTTTAAATTAATACACTTGTAACTAACTAACAAACTAAAGTAAGGTAGGGAGGGGCAATTGCTACTGTGAGGCAACTCTAACTATCCTTAGTAACTTTAGTGTTATTTGAGGATAGTTTGAATTGCTCTCACTTGCAATAGCTTACCGTTACCTAATCCTACTTCCCACTAATATTATAAATGCGAAAGTTTGTGAGTGAGTGAGTATGTTTGTAACTCCTTCACGCTGAAACGGCTGGACGGATTTGTATACGGAGATAGGTGAATATCTGTAATAAAACATAGGCTACTTTATTCCGATATTCCCATGGGATAGGGATAAATCTCGAAATAACAACGGCTGGGCTTAGAGTCATGAAATTTCGTATGATTGTTTTTAATGTAACGTCAATGAAAACCACGCTTTAATTTTCGGGAATTCCCACAGAAATTTTTGAAAATCTTGAAATCTCAATTCAGCTGCTGGATCTAATGATTTACGTGTGCGAAGCCGCGGGTAAACACTAGTATCAAATAAATTATGTTCTATTTTTAACCACTCAACTGTCCGATTTCCTAGAAGTATTGTGTGTATTAATTTGATGACAGAACAATAACAGCTTTTCTTCACTTATCAAAGTCATAAAATATTTTAATTATTTAAAAGTGTGAGTAAAATATTATAATATAAGTATGTCAATTCAGGTAAATAGGAATTAGAAAAATTATAATGACTAGCAGGAAAACTGCGTAAATAGCAAAAACACAAGTATAAAAGTTTTTTTTTCGACTATAAGTTATAATGCCTATAACCAGCGGTATAGGCATTACTTCCATGGTCATCAAAACTGGCTATGGTTGAATTGAAACCATAATTCGTGAGACTAGATTGACAATTCAATGTCAGTTAAAGGGTTACTAGGGTTCGACGAAATTAAATAGTGATGTAGCCGATATCGATATTCAGTGTCGATTCGACTAAATGGTTTGTTAAGTGGCTCCAACTTAAAAATTAAATCTAATGTGTGGTCAGATCTAATACTAAAATTGACAAAATAAATACAAATTTTGAATCGATTTTTGATACGATTTTTGTGAGATCGATTCAAGAGCATGCGATCCCATCCGTGAATCGTTTCAGAGGTTTCCGATTCAAAAAATCGATTCAAAGTGAAAAATCGACGAATACCCCGCCCGCACCGTGCACCGCCCCTGCCCCTGCACCCGCCAATCGCAACTCATTACCGGTGACAAAATGACGTCCTTTGTGGAGAGAATGATGAAACTATTACCTTGATTAGCGCACTTGGTGACGGCAATGATATTATGCGCATATAAAATAGATAAAGCGGATTTAAGGTGAGGCCGGTCAAAACAATAAATAAATGAAATAACTGTCGTTGGTTCGTATTTGCACTTCTTTAAATGATATCTTACAATAAAAGTAAATTATAAAACGAATTCGATATTGTCACTGCAAGTAATGGATAAATACAACTAGAAGCCAATGCCGTAATGATTTTTAATATCGACACGAACAGCACTACTCTGATTCTGGCAACACTTGTGCAAAATGAGTTGTCAATCTAGTCTCACGAATTATGGTTTCAAGTATAGTTTCAAGTCGATGCTGTGACGAGTTCCACTCTGCGGAGAAGATCCTGTTCGGTCCATCAGAATTTTGATACTCTATGTGATTAAAAAAAACATTTTCAAATTTCGAAATAGTCAATTTCTATATTTACATACATGCGAACAGTGTAAGTTAAATAAAGGCTTGTAAAAATGTCGGTAGCCACGATTTAGAAAACAACATTTCTTGCTACCGCATCACCCGCTTTATTGTTCCATAGTTCGTGAGATGACAAGCGAATTCCCTCTGGCGAAAATGGTTCTATTAATCTACGCGATCAATTGAGTCAGATAAGACTGTTCCGTCATTATTGAGCTGTTAATTAATCTCTGTCATTGTAGACTCTGCTTGCAGATTCCTTCCCAAAATAATACTCTTAAACCCTACTTATTTTGCTTTATTGCAATGCCGAAATTGCAAAACATATTCATAAAACTCACCATGAAAGGTATGGAACAAACAAATCGTATACATACGTTTTTACGTACATATACAGCCTTGGCTTTATGAACACGTACTTCCAACATCATCCGAGGCATAATACATGGAAGTCACCGGGCACAGAAATCAAATTGACTACGTCATTTTAGATGCCCGCTAGAGATCCTCAGTTTCCAATGTGAAGACCTTTCCGGGCGCAGAGTGCGGCTCTGACCATAATCTGCTGGTGGCCAATTTTACTTTGCGCTTAAAAGCGCCAAGACGTCAACCACCGTAGCCCAGAAGCTTGGATCCTTCTAAACAACCAATGTTCCGAGAGGCTTTAGAGGCGAATCTGAAGGATTGCCCTACTCATGAACATGCTAGCGCTGACATGCAGTGAAAGCACCTGAAGGGTCACATCAAAGATGCGCTGGACCGGGTCTCTAAGAAGAAAAGCCTAGAGCGGAAGAAAAAATGCTGGATTTCCAATTATTCGTGGGATCTCATTCAGCGCGGGAAGGAATTAAAAACTAGGGGTCGGCAAGACCATGCAATAACGGCTGAATGCTCCGAACTTAGTAGAGCTATCCAAGCCAGCTATCGCCGCGATAAGAACAACTTCATTGCGGGTATTTGCAGCGACATTGAGAGATATTCCAACAAGCTGCAAACTGTAGACCTTTTTAAGAAAGTTAGAGTTCTCTCCGAGCAGTTTAAAGCTAAATCGTGGATCATTGAAGATGTTGATGGCACCGTACTTCACGAGCTTGACCGCATTGCCGAAAGATGGTGCGCCTACTGAGAGCAATTGTACACGGATCCCCATTCAGAGCCCGGAACTATTCCGGTCTAAGAGGATCTAGAACTGGAACCCATGATTCTTCGCTCAGAAATATCATCTGCTCTACAGTCTCTCAAAAGGAGGAAGGCGCCAGGAGGCGACCAAAAACAGCAGAGGTGCTTAGAGCCATGGGAGACTCGGTGCGGCGTTCGGCGCCCACGGGGCTGAGCTGCTGAGCTGTACGGGCTGTATAATGACTTTGAGAAAGGTTTCCATGATATATAATTAGGACTTATCATGAAGGTGGTGTGAAAAAAGTATAAATCCACAGAATATGTGCATCCAAATTCTATATCTAGTAGTAATTACACATACATTGTTTATATACTATTACTGGCATGCTGGTTGGTAACAAAACAAAACTTGTAATGAAAAATGAATAACCCTTTTTTTCGGTTCCGGTTCGCTTACATCGAACTTGAATAAAAAAATAATAATTGTTTATGTTTCGCGCAAGAAATAAAATATAAAAATAAAAATATGTGCCCAAACAAAGAGAACTTACGTTATTGTTACAGCCTTGGCTAAAAGTATTGACCACCTATGATATTTGTACGCGTATGTTCTCTTTTTTTGGGCATATTAAAAGGATAATATAGATTTTTATTCTTGCACGAAGCAAAAACATTTCTTTTTTACCGGCGTATGTATTCACGTTCGATGTAAGCGAGCGAACCAGAACCGATTTAAAAAAAACTAAAATAAACGTCGACAACCCTAAGCGTCCGCGCCGGAGTTGGCAGTTAAGTCTCCTAAAGGGTCGGAGTGGACCTACTTGTTCCCTTTAACTATGGTTTTGTGAATAACATTGTAAATGTTTGATTGCTAATACAAATTGATATTTCAGGCAGATATTTGTATGCATAATACGAATGTTTGTTCTCGGATCTTGGATGTTTAATATGTGTTTAGGTATGTATTTATCTATAAGTATGTTTATCCGTTGCTTAGTATCCATAGACAATTAGTGTCAAGTCTCCCATGATATATTTATTTCAATATTTAATTATACATATATAACTCATTTCGACCACAATGGGGCTGAAGTAGTTTTGCCTATTCAGTGACGGTATGTAGGTTAAGAAGCCGTGGTGGCCTAGTGGTTTGACCTATCGCCTCTCAAGCAGAGGGTCGTAGGTTCAAACCCCGGCTCGCACCTCTGAGTTTTTCGAAATTCATGTGCGGAATTACATTAAAAATTTACCACGAGCTTTGCGGTGAAGGAAAACATCGTGAGGAAACCTGCACAAACCAACGAAGCAATTCAATGGTGCGTGTGAAGTTCCCAATCCGCACTGGGTCCGCGTGGGAACTATGGCCCAAGCCCTCTTGTTATGAGAGGAGGCCTGTGCCCAGCAGTGGGACGCATATAGGCTGGGATGGATGTAGGTACTGTGGAGACTGTAACTTGGTAAGAGCTTAGGTAATGGGGATCTACGCGCGTGACTTTAAACTCAGTTCAAATAAAATGGATATTTCTTCAGTACTCAGATTTATTGTAGAACTTATAATTAGATTAAATAGATAGTTCCAGCCACTCAGGCTGTTGGGAGCAATCTGTGCTGCGGCATGTATACCGCTGTTAATCGTCTTTTTAAAGTCAAATTCTAGAATCATACAATATAAAAATACTATCATTATACATAATAAAGTCAATCTAGCCTGCCAGGTGGTCAGTTTTACCACCTGCCAGCGGTATACAGCCTAAACCCTACAGTACCTACATAGCACCATCTCTCTAAGTAAGTTTAAAAAATATCTAAATTTAAACAGAAGATTAAAACGCACTCCTGTGATATACAAATCCGGGTATATATGTATACTCGTAGACAAACTTTGACATTATAAAAAAGTAGAAGCCATCTAGATGCGAGAGTTTTAATCTGATGCATGGAAAGTTACCCATTAAGTACAATACTTTTGTAAAAAAGTGGGTTGAAATGAAAGCGGGGTTTCATACACATTGTACATTAACTACAAGACGGGAGCTAACAAAAAGTATTTTTATGTCAATCGTTTTAATTTACAAACTTGAGCATTATATCTGTATATAAATATACGTAAACTATCAAACGTATCACTATGTAACGTAAGTGACAATCGAAAATTTTACTAACGCAGTAACTTAGTTAATATGAGGGTCGTTGCGCGGAGCGACAGCGTGACAGCGTGACAGCGTCAACTCGGCGCGAAGTGATCTCATGAGAGTGATCATCAGCAGGCGTGGAGTGTGGAGCGGTCGTACATCTCTTTTGTGCACGAGATTAAAGAGGCGATGGCGTGGGCCGATCCCATCCATCTCCGTTAATGCTGTTTCGATGCCAGCGGCGCTCATCCACCCGAGCCAGTATAAACGCCCCTAGTACATCCATGATACACGGCCGAATCGCTTGCATCGAAAATATTATCTGAAAAATCTTTTGCCAGCCAGCACACAAAATGTAAATATTTTTTCGTTGTAAAAGTAAAATCAACTCGTGCTACCAGTAACTGCAATTTTAGTATTAACAGCTTCAGCGAATTTAATAGTTTTTTTTATTAAAAAGCAGCATTAACAAAATTTTGTTTGCGTCATGGTTATGATATCACGAAAGACGAGTTATTTTGAACAGCTAATATTTTCTATTATACTGTAAATGGCTCAATTCACTTCTTAACTTACACAGAATAAATAAATTTTGTTTTTTTTTTGCTTTAAATGAATATGACTCGTGAAACTGATAACAATAAACTGGTACCTACTAAAGAAACTAAACACTGTTTTACCGGCTCAATTTAAGAAAAAAATAACGTCTTTAGAACAATACACATGGTACAATAAATCCCTTTAAAATTCTTTTATCCACTGTAATCATTGATTAATTTATTTACAGCGCTCGTTAAAACTTTGCAAACTCGCAAAAAACATTTTCATGTTACTTCTCAATACCTCTAAAAGTTGTTTCTTTCTCTTTTGAATGTTTTTGTCGATGTTTTTTGCTTTAAATACTTAATTTAAATTATAAAGTTTTTTGAAGATAAGTAATTTTTGACCTTTAAAACTCCTCTAAAATGCCACGTGTACATAATTATATATATAATAGAAGTCTATAGTAGGAACCTAATGAAAACAAAACATCATTTATTTTTACACGGTTTATTCAGTATTTGTTACACCGATTGTAAAATAAATACCTACTTCACTTTCACAAATTCTCAAACAATGTCATTTTCACAGTATCATCCATCAATTTCACTGAGTCCGTTAGCACCATTGTTCTTCGACAACGTACGTAGGGTAGCTCCTGAAAAGAAAACAATAAATTACACCATGCATATATTAACGTAGTTACCATCAATAGTATCAGTCATTCCTCCATCAATGGTATTGTATTTGTGCAGTAAAACTACTGTTATCGAATCAATTTTTAAGCTACCTTTACAAATAACAAAGTTATAAAGGTTTGAAATTCAAGATTAGACAGAAAAAGACATACTGGCATGTGACGTCACACCAGTACCGCCATACTTGCTGCATAGAGAAAAGCGTTTGAGAAAGAGACAAGTATATAGATTTTTCAAAAAATCCTATAAATCCCAACCGATTTAAAGCTGAACGCTATCTGTATATATACCACCAAATACCGTAGCTGTATCCACCGTAGCCGCCGCCGTAGCCGCCGCCGTAGCCGCCGCCGTAGCCGCCGCCGTAGCCGCCCCCGTAGCCGCCTCCGTAGCCACCTCCGTAACCGCCTCCAAAACCGAAACCGCCACCATAACTTCTGCCACGAAGAGAAGAGGCCGCTAGAGCACCGCCGACGACGCCGGCTTTCACTCCAAGCAAGCCGATGCCGAGCGCGCCCGCGCCCAGCACGCCGGCGCCGATAAGGCCAGCGGCACCTGCACCTGTAACAGATGACGACGTTGTTACCTTCGCTTAATCCAGATATTGACTAGCTAATTGACTCCTGGTTGGTAAACTGGTTAGTTAGTTCCACGATAGGTAAAGACGCCTCTGATCTTTGGATCAACAAATAAGAAAAAAGGTTTGTAATTTTAGTGAACCTAAATTCGAGTCGCTTGTAGTTTTATTTTTCTACATAATATACCTACTCATAATCCATGCTAATGTTGCCTATAAATGCGAAAGTAACTTTATTTCTCTGTCTATTAGCTCGCGCTTAAACCGCTCAACTACATATTTTGCTACGGAGATGGTTTGAGACTAGAGATGGTGCGTATTTACGTTACCACGTTTTGATACCAGGTATTTCCTTGCAAGTATAAACCAGGTACCGACCCGATAAACTTGCAAGACTTGAAAGTATTTTTCCATTGAAGTATACTGTCCCTTCAAAGTAAGTACTAGGTACTACGTCGAACTCGAACGGCGAACGAATCGAATGTAATTATTTATTATATATAGCAACTTTTCGAATCGAAATAGTTTCCATTCTTTTTATTATTCGAACATTCACAGTGTTTGATTGGATTGCACCTTTTCACGGATATGAACATGTCTATACATGAAGAGTTATTTTTGGGCGGTTAATGTCATTTTATATTTTCCTCTATCGCATCTATCTACAGATCAAAACGTTTCATCTGAAATAAGTAAATGTAGATATGTTATGATAAAGAATGTATAAGTAATTCTATTTAAATTCTAAAATCTCTACCGCTACTTGACGTATTCACTCAATTTCGTTATCTAAATACCATGTTCAAGGCTAACTCCGTCTGGCATATTATGCGTCCGATCCGAACCAAATTAACATATTTCATAGTCAATAAACGCGTACACGCTTTGATTAGCTCATCTATATTCCCACTAGATAAAACAATATACCATCAATCTCTGGGGCTGGAAAGTAAGTCGTTCTCCGGGGATCCACGTGATCCCACGTAATATATCCGCGCGGAATGTCGCAGGGCCGCATATCAATGACGCAGCGAGCCCCAAGCGATAAAACCATTCTATATCCTAAAAGAGCGTTTAACGTTAACCAAAGTTTAATGTACATTACGTAATTTTAGACATCGGATTTTGCTTACGGCGTAAAACAAAGGGCTAACGCACACGGGGCCCGCAATGAATGGTACGCGTAGCAACCATTATTTGCATGTGATTCGTCGTGAATACACCCCGGCCCGCGTGGCATACCTTACACACCTTACACGGTTCATGGAACTTCCGTAATTTTTCTCTTAAAAGTGAATTTGAATACGCTAAAGCCTTGCTTTACAATTAGTAGATTCGCATTAAAATGCGTAGAGGTAAGATATTTTTATTCCTCTTTTTAATTTAAATAGTATGACAACAATGGCCTCAATAAAGAAAGAAAGCAGAGAGCGCACTCTTTAGTTCATCATCCAGCCTATATACGTCCCACTGCTGGGCACAGGCCTCCTCTCAGAACAAGAGGGCTTGGGCCATAGTTCCCACGCGGGCCCAGTGCGGATTGGGAACTTCACACACACCATTGAATTGCTTCGCAGGTTTGTGCAGGTTTCCTCACGATGTTTTCCTTCACTGCAAAGCTCGTGGTAAATTTCAAATGTAACTCCGCACATGAATTTCGAAAAACACAGAGGTGCGAGCCGGGGTTTGAACCCACGACCCTCTGCTTGAGAGGCGATAGGTCAAACCACTAGGCCACCACGGCTTCGTTAGTTATTAATTATAAAAAAAAATTAATACATTTTGAAATAAAATTTTCTTTAATCTTATTTTTGACAGTACTATCTTGACAATTATAATTATACCTAAGATTCTAAGATTCCGTAACTCTTTCGGCAAAAACGGAACCCTTAATCGCTTTTTTGTCTTCCGTCCGTCTCTCTGTCAAAACTCTTTTTCTAGGGAAAGTGAAAGATTTTAAGCTGAAATTCATATGGAATACTTAGGTCTGGTGCTACCCCTCGGAGCAGTGAAATAAACAAATTTTAAGTCAACGCAATTACAAAATACAAGCATTATAAAAGGTCTTTTATGGACAAATTGTCGGAGAAGGGTAAAATTACCTCACTTAGCTACCTTTTGATAAGGAGCAGAGCTCTGCTAAGCATATACCTGGAAATTTATACGGAACTCTCGATGCGCAAGAGCGA
Organism: Choristoneura fumiferana; assembly: GCF_025370935.1. Taxonomy (NCBI): domain Eukaryota; kingdom Metazoa; phylum Arthropoda; class Insecta; order Lepidoptera; family Tortricidae; genus Choristoneura; species Choristoneura fumiferana. Next base: position 15,362,067 of record NC_133489.1, on the reverse strand, counting down.
CTCGCCTTGGCCGATTTTTTTTTTATATTTATTTATTACTGATTTCAATAAACACACTGTTCATGGCACATTATTACTATTTCAACTTGGTATGTATTTTGCTAACTGATATGTAATAATACCGCTTAATGCTGTGTTCAGGGGCGTTTAAGTGTCACTTAAATGACTTCGAGTTACTGCGGTTAGTTAATTAAAATAAAGTTACGTCCACGAGTCGTAAATGTTCGGACTAATGTTACGTTCAAATTAAGCGACGCACTAGTAACAATAACATTTCTGCAAAATAACATCTCCTTTATGATTATAGTTTGGGATACATTATCTGCGTGAATTAAACTATGAGCAAAACGTATCACAACTCAAGGGATAAGCACATAAATTATTCTAAGCTTTTTCCACAGCTCTGACAAGAATAACTTATTTGTTTATTTGTCAGAGAAAAAGCTTTAAATATTCTAGCTTTTAGCTTTATATGCACCCAAGTAGGGTATAGTCATAGTTATATTCTAATTTAAATAGCTAACTAAACGGTTAGACTTTCTAAGTATATTAAAACTTAAAAACTACAGTAGGTATTGTCTTTATAATTATACTCTATAAAGGGTTTAGCAGGCTAAGGAAGGACACGTGGCCCCCGTGAGGAATAGTTGAATTGGTGAGTGTCAATTGTTTGTCGCCTCATTACTAGTAATCACTCCAACTTTCAGCCCTCTATCTTGAACTGTCACAGAGATAATGTCAAAAATGTGTTTCCTTAACATTTTTTTCAAACTCGTTTTTTTCCTAATCCATAGCAGCATTGAAACAAAATCACAGTTACGTAGTTTTTGTGGGAGTATACCCTACAATTTTATTAATATTTTATACGTGAAAAATAAAAATAAAAAATTACAATTTATTTTTTGACACCTTCTTTTAACAAGTTTTTTTGAGGGTACAACTATGAAAAAAATAATATAAATTGCAAATAGTATTAGCAACTACCATACGAAAAATCAATTGATTATAATTGGTGCAACATACTGAAAAAAAAAAACTAGCCAAAGTATTCAAACACAGCAGCAGTTCAGTAACCTTTTGTGACAGCCATACGTAAAATTTAAAATAATACACTCTTTGTTGCTAGGCAACGAACATGAAACTTTAAAAGCGAACCTTCAGAAGGCTACACTCTTGATACTTGAATACGTAGCTGTGATTTTGTTTCAATGCTTTAGCTGCTATGGATTAGGCGAAAAACGAGTTTGAAAAAAAATGACAAAAACACATTTTTGACATTATCTCGTGACAGTTCAAGATAGAGGCTGAAAGTTGGAGTGATTACTAGTTATGAGGTGACAAACAATTGACATTTACCAATGAGGGCTATCGTTTTTTGTCTCACTAGATGGCGCACTGTTGCGTGAGGTTTTTAAGTATGGCTTTTTAAGTCTGTTATTACGGGCGTGAAAACAAAGTTTAGATTAAAATCATATTTAATACACCTTAAAACCGTACCATAAAAATATCGAGCATGCCACAGTGTTGCATAGTCCCCGTTTTGTTCGGAAAAAAGGGAGGACAAAGGTTTTCGAAAGACAAAACTGTCTCAAAACACAGACATTCATTGCCCCGGAACGCATATTTGCCATAATTAATTTCAGATAATGCAAAATATTCACAAAATTATTCTTATTATAAATAAACCCGCGTAGCTCACCCAAAAACTATGAGATTTGACATTTCGGTGACCTCACGCTACACTAGCGCCTCTAGTGGCGAATTCATACGCGATAGCCCTCATTCAACTATTCCTCACAGGGGTCACATGTCCTTCCTTAGCCTGCTAAACCCTTTCTACCATTCAAAAGGTAAGAAGGTTTCTGTGACAAGCCAGTTGGTGCTTAGTTTCGTTAGGTTCATTTGACAATTTTGACGTTTGTGTCAAGATTGTAATTGGTTAGAAACGCGTCAGTGTAGTGTGGTGGTGGTGATAATTGGGTTTATGTGATTTGTGAACAGAACTTACAGTGTAAAGGTGGAGGAGCTGCAAAAAATATATTTGTTACATAGATGTAGCTATCATTAGATCGCGGATGAGCAAAGTAATTGTTTATTGTTCATAGATAACTAAATGAACCAATCGTTAGCAAAACGCGTCAAACGGACCTTTCAATACTAGTTAACACCATCTAGCGTTATTCTGCCTGGCAAGAAACCCCCATAGAAGAAGTATCAAGGCAGGACGCACTTTATCCATCAGGATATGACTCGTCTATATCTTAATTTTTTTCTTTGGTTCCTTTCTTAATGTTAATAATTGGCTCTTGGACGTAATTTCATTAAATTAAATTTTAACGTCCCTGATAGGGCGTCTCCTCGCAGGCATTCTCAATTTTCATTTTGGTGATTAATGTCTTTCGTACATTAATATTTTTATGGCTTAGGAGCATAATTCTTATACAGAATAGGCAAGCGTCTAAGTTATTGTTGCTAAGCGGTTGTTCGCAGGTAGTGCGGGTGTCGTTCAGAAGAAAACCGGATTAGCTTTAGTACGTATCATACATAATCAATCATATACACAAAATTTAATTTAGCTTTCGATTGGTTTTGTGAATTACTGCCTTAACAGTAACAGTTACAAAAACTATGTACCCTTATGTTAATCACATTTTACTGATATTAATTTAACAGAAACATCCGGATGTATACATAACATCCACAACGTGTTGTTTTTGTTTTTTCTTAACTTTACTTCTATTGTGTGTGGGAATTCATCAGGACAAATGAAGTTAATTTCTCCAAAACACTAGTGGCCTACTCTTACGGTTTAAAAGACAATCAAGAATTGAGATAATTACTTAATTATACGCAATAAAACAGTGTCAGATCCTTAATTCATAACGTATTTATGTTTAAATTCCGTAACTAAAGTCTTTTTTCTTTTTCATTCACACATATTTAACAAAATAATATTAAAAAAAAACTGTCGCTCTTATGTGTCACGTCAATGTCACTCATCAATTTTGTGACTTTTACAATGACAGTAAAGTTATATTATTAATAAAAAAAAGTTGATTTAGCCAAAAAGTAATTACCAGATAGTTTATATCAGTCAACTGAGCCGTCCGTCGAAATTGACGGAAATGTATAATTGCATTTGTCACTTTCGTCAGCATGGGTAAATTCTGCTGGCAAGATGGGTAATATGCTGCGTGTTGCTGTTTGGCAGCTTAAATCTCGTTTTTCCATAGACGTATGTTGTCATAACGATATTAGTGGTAAATTCTGCTCATACCGCAATCACAACGTTGCTGTTGCTCGATTATGCCAGATTTTTGGAACAATATCTGGAAAAGTTCATAGGCTGATGGTTAATCCTAGTGCAGTTTCAGTTGTTATTTAAACTTGGGATGCTAGTTAGAATAGCTCATGTATAAGTAATTTTACCGACTGCCTTTGTTAACTTTCACGCCGGATCGCAGCAGCACGAGCACTACACTGCTTGACGGCAAGATTAGTGAGTAAAACAGTGCGAGAAATCCGGATGGATCTTGCATAAGATCCTAAGCAAAATTTACTGTTTTTTTCTAATTGGTATTGCACGCAAAATGTTTCCAACGGAAGACCAGCTGCAAAACCGACATCATTCTGAATTGGGACCAATTAGTGATTTGTCTCTGTTTTCGTTTTTTTTTTCTTTTTTACTCTAAATGTCATGAAAAAAAAATGTTTTTTCTTTCTTATTTAATATTACCGAGTAGCAGTCCATGGCGCTTCTGTCTCGGGCCCTGGACTTCCGTGGGAACGAGCACGAGCTCCGTCTCCTGAGGCTGCACCTGTTGGGGCTGCAAGGCGGCTATCAGAGGCCCCTGCTCCAGCGCCATCGCGGCTGCGCACGCCACCAGCACTCCAACCAACACTGTGTATGCCTGCATTCTGATCTAAAGAGAAAATACGTTTTAGGTAGGTATACCTAATCTTTTTTACTCTCTAATTTTTGTTGACTGTACTCGCATTATCGTCTAAACTACACATATTCACCAAATTTGAAGTCATATTAAATGCTACGAAATAGCCCGAAACATGTCGAGCTAAACTCGGTTTAAGACGTGAGTTATCCGTTACAATATCATTTAATATGAGTGACTCTCACGGTAGTTTCATGTTCAAAATTTGAAGTCACTCCGATCATATGAACAAGATTTGGTCCACACAGGCAAGCATATGTGTATGTCGGTTATGTTGAAACACAGATTAAACTAATATGAAATTCGCAATAATAATTATAATTATTGAATAAAGTCTTTTAGTAAAGCAAACTTGGGATATGGTCAACTTTAAATTCTTTGGTTGCTTTCCAATCGAAATTTTAAACTTGGTAAAAGTTTTGGAGACTTGTCTTTAGGTTTAGACACAAAGATGCTTAATTTATTGAGTGGTAATCTAAACTTGTAAAAATTCCGACACAAGTGCTAGTAATTTGCATATGTGTCAAGCTTCATACAAATAAACACGAGTATGCAAGCTACTTGCACAAAAATGTGCAAACCATGATCGAGTATATTCCCGGTTTAACCTAGTAACGGTAACGTTTCGTGTGCTCTGCTACCCCATTTGAGAATACAGGCGTGATGTTTGTGTTAACCTTGTACAGTCACTAGCACCAATATCTAGAGTTGCCAACCATACTGTTAAAAAATTATACTGCTTTTCACTACATTATACTTTTACTGTTGAACTAAAATAAAGTATGTAAAATACTGTTTTCAGCATCAACATTGCCTAACACTAGCACACACTAAGTCAGTACCTGCAGCATATAATTATAGTCACAATAGTGGTGGTTTAGAACGAATCTGCTAATGTTAATTTAATAAAAATTTACCTCCTTATTTATCTTAATTTTAGTTTTGATTCTGATGAGGTCTGCGAGGCTTTTAAAAATGAAACTAAATTTATAACTTGTGCGAGAAGTACCCAAAAATTTGTGTTTAAAACATGAAAAGAAGAAAATACTTTACTTGTGGTCACTTATTACCCGACTAAATGAAAAGGAAGGGTTATGGTATGATTTTTACCAGTCTATGTATTTGATTTTTTAAAACATCTATTCTATGTCTGTCTTTAATCAAATCCTGCAAGTTAAATTTAACCTACTTCTAGTAGTCGAGTTTTCTTGAAATTTGGCATACTTATGTAAATTGCGTGACAAACAATAATCTTTAAGTGACATCCTTTTAGTCCGGCCAGGATCGTCTCCGCAGGGCGGAACTCTTCAACGGTTAATGGCATCGACTTGAAATTTGGTATGCAAGTGTAGTTGGGTAGCAATGCAAGTATAGTCAATAAAAAGTACAGTCAGCAAAAAAAACGTATTAAAAATTAAATTTTGACCAAAAAATATTATTATCAAATTTCAATAACTCCAAGAATAAATTATCAATTCACTTCGAAAAATTTGCAAAATAATAAAGAAGAATCACTGGCAATGGAGATGAACCGTTACATTTACCACAAGAATTAAAAATTAAGCATCATCGTCACTAAAATTTAAGAGTTTAGGTAACTCTTGTCGTTGGAGTAATTGTGACTTATATGGTTTATATAATATGGCCGCTCCTGATGTGGATCCGTCTCCTTTTTACACTCCTACTATGAAACTATGAAACTACTACTACGAAAGTGCTTTAAACTTTTTAGAAAATTTTAAAAGAATGATAATAAATAACAACCAATTGACTTAGTCCCAAACTAAGCAAAGCTAGTACTAAGGGTACTAGACAATGGATAAAAATACAAACCATAATAGATAAATACATAATTAAATACAAATTAAACGTCCAAAACTCGAGAGCACGCATTATTCATACAAATATCTGCCCTCACCGGGTATCGAACCTAGAACCTTTAGCTTAATAGTCAGGTGATGGATATATAATTTAGTTATCCAAATACTAGCTCTATCTCACTGTACCAACATACATTAATTAACATTTGCATACAATTATTATGGGCTCACTATAATTAGAGCTTTAGTCCTATTCACTAATTAGAGCTGCAGAAGCGGCGGATACAAATTAATCCTAATTGTTAAATTACATCTGCGAATTTTGTTACGTTTGGTCAGTCTTACTACTTAATTGTAGGTACCTGCTTAATTAGTCTCCGGCTAGCACACACTGAAACCGGCACAAATCCACTGGCCGGCCAGGTCCTGCCTCCGTCTTATATAGGACGAACCGACGACCACACATACGGAGCGACATGTCGTTATCCCACAGAAGATATGTCACCGTCGCCCCACCTCGCCAAAATACCAATATATCAATAAATAGTAGGTAGCTCCACGATAATAGGCCGGGCGGAGTCACACGTTCAATATTCATTAGACGTTATTACAAACATGATATTGTTGATGGGCATAGTTCTCAAAGTCGGAACTTTCCTCGCATGCGGTATTGGCACAGGTATTAATCAAAAGCTCTTGTTTCAGCTAAATAGTTGAAGTTGTCTTAGATCTATCTGTTTGAATTTAAATTTGGTATGTTCAACGTTCATTTATACTGCTATGTGAAGTAATTGAATAAGGTAAATGTATTCTCAAACAAATATAGGCATCTTTAGTTCATAGTAGGTACAGTCATATGCAGAAGTGAAGAAAGATAATGAGACGATACGTAGATCATTTTAAGCACCAAAACAGCTCACCCACTTGCAGCGATAATGCTCGGGAGAATATCATACTACCTTTTATAACATAAGAAGTGCATTTTCTTCCGGCCGGCAACAGGTCAGGATCAATCAATATACATACATTGTTTTTACGGTGTTTTTCTTTTACAATGGCATTGGTATTAAACTTATAACAACCCTCTTATTTCGGCTAGGGTTAAAAAGACGTGGAGCTCAGAGTTAACTTTTATTAGAACGAAATACAGTAGGTAGTGATGCGGCGTCAGATCTGGATACTTGATTTTGATCGATGTTGTTTATAGTGGTTTAAATGTAGAAGTTCTTACAGGCTTTTAATTGACTAACCTGTGTGCGGCAGTTAATGGTAGTAAATTAATCGACTGAAAACTTGTACTGTTAGGGGTATAGTTTTATTGTTCGTCTATGTATTTATGTACCTAATAAAGTATATTTCTACTTTAAGCTACACGTCTTCCTTGATTTGTACATCCGCAACTGAAGTAATGCGTAAAAATAAACTACCAGTCTAGAGTTTACGTTTTTGTGAATAATTAGACGCAGAAACATAAATAAACCAGTCAAATAGCAAACACTCAGGTAAAAGCAAGCTGATCAGCCCGTTCTCTGAATAAATTATGTTAACATGGAACGCAGAAATATCATATAGGTATATTCTTGTACGAATAAAACATACCTAGACGTACAACATCAACAAATAAAACTCAATATTCTATCATAAAAGTACGAGATAAGATGAAACCCCGGAAAAGTAATGAGGGTGATCTGACACGACGTTTCGCGCCGGATGTCAGTGCCACCGTGCCTAGCGACGTCTTCGTGAAGTACTATTCTCACATGCAATAAGGTGAATGACCTGTCACGCCGCCGAGGCAGATGGGATGACAGCAGGTTTAGTCAATGTCGCGGCCACTTGTGCGAGACGCGTCCACGCAAGTTATTTCGCCAAAATTGGCCAAAAACTTCCGCATTCCACTCACCCAGACGATAAATTGCCAATGGCTATAACAGGTAACGATGCCCTTTACGTTGATTCAGTCTGACTTGTGGTCTGACGAAGCATTTTACTGTGGTACAAAGTTCGTTAAAGTTTTTTCATCACACTTGCTCGTAAACAGTGTCGAAACATGCAGGCTACCTTGGTTGCAACCCCCCAAATAAAACCCTCGACCTTAATGTGCTTGTCATGAAACCCGTGGTCGGTAAATGAGTCATTGCGCGTACAAATTTTCTTGTCATGAAGCCAAAAGCCCAAGGTAAATGAGTAAATTGCCCGTACTGAAGGTGCTGCGCCTGGTGTAGCAGCAGGACCACATGCACACGCGGCTCAGGCACATGCTGAGACAGGGGGAGGGTGACGCTGCCAAGAGCGCAGCCTAAGGTATCGCCAATATTTGGAAGAATTATATTTTTTCTTTTAGAAATATAAAATTTTACTCGCAAATGTGATGAAAAACATTGTATGTCGCACGGGCGGTACTAGAATTACGAACATCGACTCATTAAAGCCCTCAGTCTTCGACGTCTTAGACTCTCGTTCGTAATTCCTTATTTACCGCCCTTAAGACACAATGTACTATTACATAAATATTTAGTGGCCGTGATATCACGCCGATAATGTTAATATGTTAAGTATCTTCATTGAAAACATTATACAACGAACGTGATAATTATTGTCTGAATTCCTTTACCCACGTATAATACGTATGAGCACCTAACAATAACATGGTTTAGGAGGAGAGTCAATTCAGGATATAATTTAGAGTTCCGTGTTTGGAGCATGTCAAAATTGGCATTACTTTACTATGTACATAATATATACACAATCGATTCAAATGTTTTCACATAAACCATATTATCAGTCCTTAATTATGGCGCCCACTCTTTGTGTGCCCATTAGGTGTGTCAATGTTTCAGTAAGCACGGCGAAACTTAATGTTTTCTCGTAAAGGAATTTCCAAGATGACATCATTTCTGTTAGCTGTTATCAGTTATATGAACACATGGATCGACATGTGAGACATAAAATTATCTACCTAAAATAGAATTCAAATGGGTAATCATATTATTAGAGAGCAGATTTGAAGTAGCGATTACAAGTTTAATATGGATAAGACTAGTACAAGTAGGTAAGTATTTATTTTTATCAAAAAGGTGCGTAATAAATAGGATACATTATGTTTGAGCTACAGATGTGAAAGTTGCAGAAAGTTATCAAAAAGTTGGAAAAGTTCTCGGAAATTTGTGGAAATTTTCATAAGAAATATAGGAAATTAAAATTTAAGAAACGGAAAGTTTCAATCCCCATACGAAATTGTGAGAAATTTCCGAAATTTTTCTATATGCAATTTGGGAAAGTTTCCTTTGGCACATCAGTAGTTTGAGCTGTATAAAACTCCTTTAATTAGAATACAATAAATATTTTTCTTTACATATAGTTTGTTGCAAGAATAACATTAACATTTGTTGAATTTAATTGTCTATAAGATTGCATTGCGGTAAGTAAATAATAAGATAACTGTAAGACCAATAAACAACATGATATCTAATAAATAAATCTATCTATCTATCTAACCAATCGCATTAGTCATATCATATCCATATTAAACTTGTAATCGCTACTTCAAATCCGCTCTCTACATACTCGTATTAGTTAATTTTATACAAGCAATCGCTAAGTAACAGGTGTGGCCGATTTACACACAATAGGCTAGTGCAGCGTTTCCCATTTGCCGGGTCGCGCCCTGTACCGGGCCATGGCAGAACAAAGTTTGGGAAACACTAGACTAGTGTCCTAAGTTAATGTCAAAATGGCAAAAATATTGGACAGATATTTTTCCTTTTGTCAATTATAAAAATATGAAGATATACCAGTTAAAGTTCCGCCCTTACTTTCGAACTACGAGTATGGCGCGCTTATATTTTTGTTTGATGGACAACATTTTTTTTTAATTTCTGATATTTATAAGTGACGAACTAAATAGTTTATTTTTCACGCTAGAAACTACCCAATTCTATTGTTGAGGTAATAAGGGCGTGACGGCCATTTTGAGCTCCATCACCGGACCGCTCATCCACTTGTACTGCTGACTGTACATTTCACATGGTAATTATGAATTTTGTTGTTATTTTTTATTACAAGTTTTTATTTGACGTGCAACATTCGAATGTTATGGTTTTAAAATTTTCGAACCATTTTTCAGCCACTCGGCCAACAATAGTTCTCAAAATTGGTTCAGCAGTTTTTGAGATATTAAGCTTTGAAATGACAATTGCCGGGGTTTTTCAACTTTTCAAAGTTGGTTATTAGGGTTTTACTTAAAAAATAACGTAAATCTTATAATGATCACTTTGCTGTCCGTCTGTCCATCTATCTGTCTGTCCGTAATTCTCAAGAAATCGTAGAGGTAACAACATGAAACCGTTTTTAAATACTTAGATTTACTACCCCTTATAGCAATGAAAAAGTAAAATTTCTAAGTTAAGGCACTCAAAACATACAGTAATTATTGAATAAAATGTGCACTGCGCAAATGCGCACATTTAACTTAGGTTAGGATAGAGGCTCTGCTAACACAGAATATTCCTAGATACCTACAAATTTATACGGAGCCCTCGGTGCGTGAGTCCAAGCCGCACTTGGGCGGTTTTTTTACACAAGTATGTCACGGGGTGGTGTCCGGGGAAGTTGTTCGGATGAAGGAAGAAGACAGGAATAGGGCAGACAGTGATATTTATTTAGGATAATAATAAAAGGGCACCTGCGAACAAACAGACCCGGTCTTAAGTATCTAAAAGGTATGCTTTGACACTGCATCAACAATTATAAAAATACATAGTTAGTCAACTTACGTTTCCGTGCCCAGTTCTTTATTTACTAGATGAAAACCCGGCTTCGCTCGGGTAAAATGTAGACCCATAATAATATGTTTGAAAAATTTTTTGCCAGTAAAGACTGTCGTACTTATCAATAAATCTGACGTATATTCCCAGCCTTAATTATTATCACAAACACTTTAACGGCTAACCTACGTATCGGTATTTCACCAGTAGATATTTTCCTAAATCTTATTTGCCCAAATAACTATGATGTCTCTGTCTTATAATCAAAGAAATTAGACCTAAAGGGCTCCATATACGGTACGATTCGTCTGTACGATCGATCTGATGAAAATCGACGAATCGTACCGTGTGTGGGGCCCTTAAGAGGTCACAATGGAGAACGAAATGCAAACCTGTGACACCTGTGACACGTGGTGACGTGACACTAACGCCACTTTGATGTGATGACTTTGACATGTTTACTTCGGAGCGCCATTACAAATTTAGTAATTTATTCAAGTTTATATTGAAAATACTCGATAATCCGAATTTTTCGCCTACAAGTTGTCGACTCGGATTTACTAATTTTTTACGCTCTTCAATTTGATGTGCATTTCGTTCGAGTCTACCGTAGACCGGTACGAAATTATTAATATAGATATCAATGGCACTGAAGTCCAGTAGTATTATTATCTAATGATCTTATGAAACTTCACAAATGCATAGTACAATTATAAAAACTTTATTCGTATAGGAGTAGTAAATTATGAGCTAATTATGGAGTTTTAAGAGATTTATAGGATCTAGGATAAAGAAAAGGTAAGTGTTCAGCTCGGAGGCTCTGAATAGAATGGCTACTTGACGTAAATTGAACAGGTGTGGAATTTAGAAAAGGAAATTTGAATTTAAATGTTATTTTTCCGAATATGTGCTAAACCAGACAGTACAAAGAGTTAGGATGAAACGAGCTGTATGACACCTCGTTACAATACCCGGCCTGCCCTGGAAGAAAAAATCCACCAACCACCCAATGCCATCCACGAAGACGCGTGATTTTGTCAAAATTAGACATTAATGACATTGTTGGCTCACAGACTTGGATCTTTAACAATAAAATAAAAAGTAAGATTGGATTCGCGCTGTCATCGTTCATCCACCATTACCTCTCATATTTCGTTTTCTAGAATTTTTTTACCGTACAACGGCAAAAACTACTAGACACTGGCAAAATTGTCCTCCGATGGACAGAGCCATATTTTTTTAAAGAAACAACAACAAAAAGTAAGATTCAAACATGTCAACGATCAATGGAAAGAAGAATGTTGAATATCAAAATCAGTGATAGACAAAAAAATGCAGATATAAGAAACAATACCAAGATTATCGACGCTCTACATCACTCGCAACACCTAAAGTGGAAGTGGGCAGGACATGTGGCACGCGCACCAAAGAATAGATGGACAATACGGGCCACACAATGGGCGGGGCCGAGCAGCCACAGAAGTAGAAGGCGCCCTAGAGAGAGGTGGATGGACGATATACGTAGTGTCGCTGGAAAAAACTGGACAACGAAAGCAGAGGACAGAAAAGCGTGGAGACAACTGGAGGAGGCCTATACCCGGAAAGGGGCCTTGACTCATAAGCTAGATTAATACAATTTAGAATATAGGTTTTTTCTTTTTACAGTGTACAGTTAAGGAAATAAAGGCTTATAATTATTATTAATAATAATAATAAGAACCATGGCATGCGTCATCGTGAATGACTCTACCTACCTATTTATTCGTACCTATCGCTTGTGCGGTCACAAAGCTGAATTTGTGTGAGAAACCACCGCAAACCTCCTCACCTCCAAACCGCAAAGTAACGCCTGATTCAATAAATTATTTACAAATACTTCTCTAGTTTATTACTTACTACGAAAAATAACTCTAAAGGCGTTCCAGCTTGTGCTTCCCAAAATTGCCTTTCAAACTGTACCTGTGCTGACGCTCCGAAACCACGCAAGCACTAACATGATCGAGCATGGTGAAGTTTCAAAATTCTTACATCATCAAGATGGAAGACTCATATTGCCCAATTATAAGTAATAAGTGCGTCACCGGGAAACAAAGGTTTGGCACCTAAGTAGTCTTTGGTGATGTATTTAATGACTTGACACTTTTCAGACGTTTTTTTTAATTTTTAACCCCCGGCGCAAAAAGATGGGTCTTATAAGTTTGACCGCTATGTGTGTCTGTCTGTGGCACCGTAGCTCTTAAACGGGTGAACCGATTTGGATGCGGTTATTTTTATTTGAAAGCAGGTTTTCTAGCAATGGTTTTTAGATATGTTTCATCAAAATCGGTTCAGCCGTTTTTGAGATCATGAACTTTGAAGTGACAATGTGGGGATTTTCCAGCTTTTTGTTGGTTAGGGGTTCAACATTAGTAATATATGTGAATTATGTATGACACATATCCAGTGAATAAACATAGATTAGAGTATGTGCGTATTCAGGTCCTTTATCAAATTTGTTTATAAGTGTAATGTTCCTAATTCAAATATTATTAATCCGTGTAATTTTAGTGATTATACTCTACGAATAAATACTTGTTATTTGTTCGTAGATTATACTACACAAATATTTTTTTTTAATGAGATACATATAATGATAGGTAATGCTAACTGTGTGTGGATTGAACAAAATTATTAAATGTAATTAAATATAACGTGTCAGGGTTTACGAAGCTCCGCCACTCGCTCAGCTCGGGCAGTTTAAGGCTTCGGCCTCCTAACCAACATATTTTCCTAGATGTAACTTCCACTAAGCTATATCTACCCTTTTCTGTAGCTTTTGTTAGGTATGTAAAATTCAAATAATAAGTAATAGCCCTTTTTTTAAAAAAAATTACCGCTCTAAAGTTTTTTGTAGGGGACCTATTACTTATACAAATCATTATTATTAGAGAAATTAAAGTAACGCTCGACATTATTACGATGCGATATTCGATCGGTTGTTTCGTAATTAATAGAATGACCATTCGATGGAAATTTATTAGTAAATCAATAACGCGATATTTAAAATTCAAACGACACGGAAAACCTTTGGTTTGCTCTAAATGTCACTATTTATTATATTCTACATAAAATCAACTGTTATATTCGGGCTATAGTGTGCTGCGTGGGTACGTATTATAATGTATAAATTTAAAATACATATCGGTTGAAATACAGACAGTTGAAATATATATAAAGTTATTTGACATAAGTTCTAAACGCATAAGCTTGAAATGCATAGTGGTCAAAATATATAATGGTTACAACGCATAATGGTTCTTAGTCATATGGCACAAAATGCATATTTTCATAATGTATACGTTCAAAATTTATACAGTATGTTTTCTATAATGGTTGAAATACATACTAGACACTGAATTTTCACAAAGAAAAATGCATATATTACAATTCTGGTCTTGTTTTGGTCATAGTTGAACCTAACACGCTCCTCCTCGCTACGCTCGTCGTCGCACCTAAAGTTTCTATTCAATTAATGATCAGACTTTAGTTTAAAATGCAAGGTCTTGTTAGACAATACCGATTCCGATCAGTCGGTATCTTATAGGTTAGGTTAGGTTAGAGTTTTGTCCAGGCCCGAAGCGCCTCAAGTACCCTGAATAGGAGCTCCGCGAAGCGGAGCTCCGTCGACTTGTCTTACAATCCTTAATTTTTCAGAATGAAACATGTAAACACAACGTGAATAGACTGGAGATGATGATGAACTTAGTCATTTTATTTGTTTGTATTTCGACCAGTATGAAAAACGTGCTTTATGAATTTTGATTAATATTTATTTTAACCATTGCCTTTATTAAGAAAATACAAAATATCCATAGGACTAAAACTACTATTAAATTAAAATAACTAAAACTAAAACTTTAATTAGAAAAGAGAGGTGAGCCTCTTGGCATGGTGCCCATCACGCCGGCAGCATTCCCGCGTTGAACTGCGATTGAGATGCTTTGCGCGAGAAAGCTGCCGGCGCAAGGGTTGCCTGTTGCCTCCCTTAACCTATTGCTGAGCTCCATGTGTAGCTCCAGCGCACCCTTACCCCAAGGACCTAGAGTCTTGACGCCGAAAGCAAAGAAATGATATTGGGCGCCGAGACAGCTATATTTTGTGACCTTGAGGCGTTCCCGGGCGTCTGCCGCCGCCCCGCACGTTTGGTAGTTGCTGGTAGGTAGGACGCCGCCAGGGTATCTGTACAGGTAGCGTCCCACACCAGCGCACGGCCAGTCTTCCAGGGTATCAACGACATTCCGTCGGGGCGCTTGCCATCGCTCCGTACAATCTGGGGATCCAGAGCACCTAACGAGCGCCTTTCTGAGAATGTCGTTGAGAGCGGCGTGGTGGGACAGGCGGCCGGCGCCCGAGGAGCAGGAGAGGCCATGGTGGCCGAGACGGTCCACTGGAGCCCCACAAGAAACACAATTGTGACTTGCGCAGATCCCAACTCCCAGCCGGAGACCAACAGCTATGCGTAGAGTGTCTGGGTCGATAACAGTTCCAATATTGGGCGAGGGGTATGCATGGAGCCAGTAACCAGATTCTGGCTTGGACACAGCTAACAGTCTGGCCCGGTCCCTGCCTGTTGAAGGTTCTACTAATGTCTGTAAGGTGGTGACCGAAGCTATTGTATCCCAGGCCCTTTGCCTATGTGGTTTGGATGGGAGATTTGGACTCGGTCCAGCTAACCAGGCATTCGTGGCCTCGTTCAAGCATGCAATCTCGCAGTTAATGCCCGCTGGGGCTTTAAGTATTCTACCTGCGAGATCTAGCGTGCTGTGGATCGAAGATAGGAATGCCGGCAAAGCTACACTTTAAATTTTGCGGGTTCCCAAGCCGCCGTTCCTTATCGGTAAAGTGGCTTGGGTTCATGCCTGCTCGCTGAGATGGATGTTCAAAATGTTTTCAATTTGGGTTTTCATGAGACTGTCAATAGGTATGATCAAATGGGGGAATTTAACTTTTAACCATTATATTTTTCAATTTTCGGTATTTCAACTGTATGCATTTCAACCTATTTTTTTTTTTAATTTACCCGTTACCCGTGCTGCGTTGAGGGTTCATCATTATGATACCGAAGCAATTGCACACAGAAGCAACTATACCTATCCGGCAAGTTATTATTTTAAACAATAGTTAAAAAGTACTTGAAAAAAATTAAAAAACCCCCGACACAAAACAACGCCAGCAAAAATAAAATATCCAGCATACCAGTATACTCTTGAAAAAATAATAGCAGATGATACTTATGTCGTGTTTTATTCGTTTTGATCAGTATTTGATTCTACATACAATGCAGTGGTGGCAACACGACGAGCTGATGCTGCAGCAATAATATCCAACACACTAGTACACTTTTGAAAAAATAATATACCAGTTTAAAAAACATGAAAAAAACTTAAATTTAAAATTTAAAAACCCCCGACACAAGACAACATCAATAAAAATAAAAAAAACGCCGCCAAAACTAAAAAGTAAATAATAATAATGCACTACCTAGCTGTTGCCCGCGACTTCATCTGCGATCGTGTTTTTCCCTATCCCGCGGAGACTATGCTGATTTCCTACAAACTTAGCTCAAGTTAATTTAGTAGTGTACCTAGTAATATTTTTTTATCTAAGCGTCGTCGGTGTCGGGGGACCGCTAAGGTTAACAGGAAACTAAGGTAAATATATTGTATTTTTTTAAATATTATCCTTATGTAGAATCAAATACTGATCAAACGAATCCAAACACGATATATCTGCTATGGTTTTATCAAGAGTATACTGGTGTTCTGGATATCCTGGCTTTGAATTTCATAATCTTGCATAGTTATATAGCATACATGGGTGTTTCAAATTTTAGGTCCCAAATTTGTTTGAAAGTAAAGTAAATACCCATTATGCGTCTAAGATTCCTATCGCCGCGAACAAAAGACCTGATGATCTTGAAACGGCTGAACCGATTTCGATAAAACAAGTCTAAGATCCATCGCTGGAAAACCTGCTTTCAAATAAAAAAAACCGCATTCAAATCGGTCCACCCGTTTAAGAGACAGACAGACACACAGACACACATAGTGGTCAAACTTATAACACCCCTCTTTTTGCGTCGGGGGTTAAAAAGTAGAGAAACGCGTTCATTTAATTTAAACCATTCACACAAACCAGGAGTAATAATAAAACGAGTAGTGGTTTTTCCGGTAGGTAGGTACCTACTGGCAGGTGACACTGAGAAAGGTCAAGAAGAGTTCAATACTTAAAAGATGGACATGACACCATAGTGAGAAAAAAAATTTAAATATACATACATTTTTGTATAATATTAACGGAAAACAGTTAACTGTTTTTTAAC